>NC_092644.1:24701188-24764714 GCF_039555335.1 Amphiura filiformis | reverse complement strand
ACATAAAAACTGGTTGGAATAAGCAATTATCTCATGATATTTTCTTAGAACCATGACAACGAAGACAGTTATGAAGACATCGGAATATGCAGCAAGAAAGAACTAGAAAGAGCTTATGATACACCGAGAACGTTATATTGTTGAGAGTAGGACATAAAAACTGGTTGGAATTAACAATTATCTCAGGATATTTCTCAGAACCATGACAACGAAGACAGATATGAAGACATCAAAATAAAAATAAATCAAGAGGCCAAAAACAAAAAAACAAAACAAAAAAACAAAACAAAACAAAAAACCGGAAAAAGCATCGCCTTCTAACGAGGCTAACTTATCATCCTCAAATATTTCTTGATGCATTATTTTTTAAACATTTGTTGTTGTTTTTTAAATTTTTGTCTGTTTTGGCAAATGCATAATACTTACAGCAATTTCTCTGGTAAAACCCAAAATGGCATATTTAGATGTCACATATACTGGTACCAAAGCCGCAAGGGAGAACGCTAAAGAACGAGATTATAAATACGTGCAGGTCATCTAAAACATTTTCATTAAATGATTATAGTAATGTTGTGGTTTCCATACTAACGAAAGATGGATAACTATAAAATGTCCCTTTTTATTATGCTGACAGTAGAGGGCGTCATCGTCTCATGCATTTTGTTTTTGCATTGCACATCCGGTTTATATAGGAATGTTTTATGATGATTTCGTATAACAATTCTCACCGGCTTCAGAGGAAGTGTTTATGATAACACCTCCACCGGAACTTTCGCCTTCCATGTACTGCACAGCTAACTTGGTACCGATTATAACACCGTTCTATTTAGGATCAGTAAAAAGAACAAGATGTAAAATAAATGTTGTGTTCATGTTGTGAGAATGGAATACATCATAATGATGGTGTATATCCATCTTTACAGCTTGGGCACTATTTTTTAAAGAACTTTTCGCTAATTCGTATATTTTAGTTTAGTTATTTTAGTCTTAGACTCCTCCACCGCAACTTTCACCTTCAATGTGCTGCACAGAAATGTAACATCGAAGCTGCACTCAAACTCTCTTCAGAAGTGCAAAAGAAGCAATTATACATGGTATTGCCTTAAGTCTATTAATTCCTCTTCTCTACCCCTCCGCTGTTAATTGTACAAAATGTATACTTGTATGTATGGGGTGAGTTGACCTCAATGTTTATCAACAAGGGCAAGGGACTGGTATATCGATATGCTTGAGTGAGTTTTGTTAAGTTTAATATAGTTTCCGTTTTGATTTCATTCAAAAGAATATGACAAATAATAATTTTCTTATGTCTCAGTGTCTAATACGTATATGTACATTAAAAATGACCTACCAAATTTACTTGTAGCATCTTTTCCCAATCAGCTTCATTCACTATTCCCGCATTATTACACACGATATGAAGGTTGTTGTATGTTGCTATGACTTGTTTGAAACATTCTGCGTGGGAAAACAATGATTTCTATGTGTTACTTAGTCTCAGACTAGCTATGTGTAGTATTTTTTGACAGCTAGCCTGAAGCTGCTGTCAAACATTACGCAATATACTATTTTGTGACATAGAAAACGAAACAATTTATACATTGTTACAAAAATTAAGAAATTTCGAAAATTTACTCAGTGTCAACATTTAGTACGACATTTTGAATGGCAACCGATCAAAACCGTGATTTTGTAACAATTCAAGTTAACCACGCAGCAGACTCTCCTTCCTGGCTATCTCATAGGGTATCAGACGGTACTCAGCAAGCAAAAAGATCTCAAGTGTCTCAGGTATACTGTAAACTTCTCTTTGCAATGCAAATACATGCTACAAATTACACAATAATTACCTGAAATGTTTCCCCTTTGTATCAACTACACTGGGTTTCAGAAAAGAACGGCAGTCCCTTGCTCATATTAACCCGAGCGCCCGGTTAATGAGCGACATACGCGGAGCTTTGTGTTCACTTCAAAGGCGCTGATCTGCGCCAACAAACGATTTGACGCACAATCGGCCAATCAGATCATCGGTTTGTTGCTATGATTGTCAGACGATTTAATTCAGCCAATCACGCTCTCAAAATGTAAACAAGTGCCGTTCTTCTATAACAAAACCGCTGACTCTCTTTATCATTTATAGTCCTTGTTACCCCATTCTAGGATCTCAACCATGCTCACCTACAATGCACTTCTATAACACATTTGTTCATTCATAAAATGACTTTTAACTGTGTTGTGTTACTTTAATTTACAAGGTATATGTAGACAAGTTTTGGATAAAAGACCATTATTTATTTATTTATTTATATTTATTTTTGCCCGTAATGTCTCGTACCTTCCATTTGGTCTTTCGATGTCACGTCACATTTGCAAACATGAATTCGTCCTGTACCGAACTCCTTTTCTAGTTCTGTCTGCGTTTCTCTTATAACTTCTTCATCAATATCTATAATGAATACTGCCTACAAAAGAATTGTGAAATTCAAAATATTGTAAACAGGTTAACTTGTCAGGAGCCTGAGCAATCATTTTAAAGTTCCATGTGTTAAAACACTAGAGTGCTAGAATTTCTCCTCTTCCCCAAGAAATCTTTAACCCCTGTCAACATGTCGCAAGTCATTGCCATCCCACGTTATTAAATTTATATATCATCCCCCGGGACACCCGGGGGGACACCGTCATACCTAATTCGCTTAATTCGCTTGCCCTACGGCTAGTACATAATATCGCACATTCCCTAAAATGAACTTTGATTGCTGATTTTTATTCGGATGCGCCGTCGTCGGATATCACATTACCGGTGGAAACTACAGTGCAGCCAATCACTGTGTGAAAATGGTCAAGCTTTCGTCAGATGTGGCTCTGACTTCATCAGGACTAAAGACAGAATTGAAAAAGCAAGTCTTATATACAGGAAAATAAGATGCTGCCATATGATTGGCTAACAGAGAAGTCTATTGTTGTGAACAAACAAGCACTTTCTGTGACTTCCTGTTTATGTCACAATATATTGTTCTCAAAGAACAAAGAATGTAAAGGAACCTACTTCCTGTTATATCATAAGAGAAAACTATTGTAAGTGAACAAAGGAATGGAATCCCGTCGTTAACAATGGAATGGAATCCCGTCGTTAATGACATGGTGTTTCAAATGTGTTGTTACTGACAAGTAACAATTATATAGACATGTAATTACCTTTGCTTGTTTTTGAAGCATTATTTCTACCATAGCTTTCCCAATGCCTCTTGCTCCACCTGTAACAAGCGCTACTTTTCCTGCAATATCCATAATGTTTCTTACGCTGTTGATTGAATTAATGTAAGTACGTACATTGAATATCTCTTCCGAACCAAAATGCGACCTTCAACCGTACAGATGAAATTTGTTTGATGTTTACTGACCAGCGCTTCGGACAAGTTCAATTACAACAGGGTGATCAAACTGCAACGGGCAGAGTACAATGTGTACGATGTGTACAATACTCGCATATCTCTTACAGCATGTACAGGGTGTTCTAAAAAATTGGCCTTACAAAAATTGCATTTAATAGAAAACGAAGAGGTATTTTTTGTATAAGTTATGATTCGGACGGTCACGTTAGCATTCAAAACGGAATGCTAACAATATCATTGTCTTTATCATCATCATTCACATCATATCATCGTCATCTACGGGGAGCAGTCCTGGCTGCGATGTACGCGGTTTTGGGTAAAGCGCGATCTTATGCAAGCGCGATCTTATCTTATTGCTCTATAGGTTTATTTGACAGTATGGAAGTGGAATTTTGAAATCGTTCAAAATTTATTATCTGATTGCATGCAACAACCTTGGTTTAATTGAAAGTAGAGCATGTCTCTACCTTTTTGCCTGTTGCTCGGGGGGATTAATTTGCCTGATGCTTGGGGATTAATTCCTTGCAAATCCAAAATACACGGAGCAATCTTTTTCCAAGGTCTGTGCAACAGGCAATTGCATGGAAAAATTGCATCGTGTAAGCTGGCCTTTATCCACTTCAATAATAGGATTATTGATTGGTGTTGTGACTATGAAATAAGACAGATGTCGCGCCAGCTTAAGTGACCGATGAATACGACCTTCGTACACATTTTACACCATAACTCAGAATACAATTTAGGGAATTTACGGCTCGTTTGTGCTGCCGGGTCACTAATATACATAGCAAAGTTACAAATCTCTACTGCACAGGCAGAATGTTCATCCACATTTAGGTCCATGTCTGGAGTGGAAGTACAAGTTCAAGACTTGTAACTTCAACTGATCAATGATTGTGAAGATCAGTCATTCATTCTTTCGACATCGCATTACAAAAAAAAAAAAAAAGAACATAAGATCTAAGTCACTAATCTACCCCAATTACTGATAATTACCCCTTGTGCTTGCTCTCTGTTCCTGGTCTGGTTAGTTAATCGCTCATTGCCTCAAGGATGATAATTGTTGAATTAGTGGTCACGGTGGCCGAGCGGAACGGGTAACGACTCATAATCGGAAGGTCGGTAGCCCTTGAGTAAGGCACTTTATCTCGATTACTCCTCTCCACCCAGGTGTATAAATGGGTACCGGCATTCATAAATGCTGGGAAGGTAACAGAATCGCTGTGGAGGTGTAGTGATCCCTCTATAGCAACATTATACTGAGTCTGGCCCAATGAAAGAGAGATGGGCACTCCGATCACTGTTTAAACAGGATCGTCTCCTTCACCTTTTAGTGGTCACACTTCGAAGCTTTTACTGACAGCTTATCAGTAGGGATCCATGGGTACAATTTCATGTCCTTTTTCATAGAGCAACCCAACTATAGGTAGCAGTTTATTATCACTGATTGGCACGGGAGGATTACTCACATAGTGCTCACATGGTTGTCATGTTATATACAGTCATATATGTGGTGAATTTCAAATGGGAAAATAATTACATGATGTCGAAAATTGGTAAATACATTTCGTGTTGTCAAATACATTGTAAAAATGTCAGTAATTGAAAGAAATCTTCATACAGAAAAGTACGTGAAAAGCAAAGAATGAAAACAACAAAATAAGTCGGTTAGGGCTATTAGGTTTAAACAAAGTTTGCAAACTTTTGAAAGGTAAGAGTATTCTATGACAAGTCAACGTACCCAATTCCCCAATAATTCAAAACTGTCCCATTAAGGGCTGGGGTATGAACGTTTGGACAGTATTTATTGTGGGACATTAGAGCACATCAGACATATCGAATTGCACTCTGAATACGAAGAATGTCATTCTGATATCAATTAATTTTGATTTTTGAAATTCGCAATTTAATACACATTTTATGGCAAATCATTAAAATTGATATTTTTGATATTTAACAGTACTTGAAGTAAACTTTATAAATCTGATGATTTATACTCAAAGTGTATGTAGGTGGGATGAAAAGCCGACGATCAATTGAAAATTTTGACCTTTCGTATTGAAGATATGGATTTTGTTCCCAAAACACCAAAAAAAAAATTAGGTATTTTGGGAAAATTTCAATATGAAAGGTCAACCGTCGGCTTTTCCTCCCTGCTACATACACTTTAAGAATATGTCATTAGATTTATATAATTTACTTCGAGGACTGTTATATATCAAAATTTGAAAAATATCAAATTTTTATAATTTGTCATAAAATTTGTATTATATGTGACCGTCCACGGCGAATGAGCCGTAAATTCCTCCCCCGGTCAATTTTGTTTTATTTCGTGTTTAAAGAATAAACATCATAAACTTTAAAATGGTATATCATTTGACTTCAAACGATATCCAGAAGCGGAGTTATGGTTAGTTAAACTTTGCTCCTTCAACAAAATTATAGCTTTTTTTCGTTTTTATGTGTGTCTCTTTTTCCACATTGCTGGCAATAAATATCAAACAGTCATAACTGGCGGTCATTTCAAATCATCCCCAAGTCAACGAAGGTTCTCTCATTGTTAATTGTTGGTTATGCATACCTATACAAATAACCCACCACTTGAAAAGGATTTAGCAAAAGCAAACAAAGACCAGAGCTATTAAAAGTTCTATAGCCATCTAAGGTAGAAGCTTATTATCCACTTCAATAATAGGATTATTGATTGGTGTTGTGACTATCAAAATAAGACAGATGTCGCGCCAGCTTAAGTGACCGATGAATACGACCTTCGTACACATTTTACACCATAACTCAGAATACAATTTAGGGAATTTACGGCTCGTTTGTGCTGCCGGGTCACATATTGTGATTTTCAAAACATGAAAATTATTTGATATCAGAAAGACATGCTTCGTATTCAGAATGCAATTCGATAGGTCTGAGGTGCTCTCATGTCCCACAAAAAATACTGTCGAAACACAATAAACGCTCATTTTAGATCCCTTAATCTGACGATATTGCATTTCCGTTAACTATCCTCAAGATCTGCTCTTTCGCGGAATTGCTTGGTGTCAAAAGGAATAATTCGTATTTCTCTAGCGTAAATCTAATCAAATATATGGTCATATTAAACTATTAAAATAATAATAATAATAATAATAATAATAATAATAATAATAATAATAATAATAATAATAATAATCACCAGCATGCATTTATTTTAGGTCGCCATTTTGCAAACGCCTGTGGGTCTATGATCACAAACTATTCTATTTGACAAAAATAATACGGAAACGGAGAAAAAATCAAGATGCATACAATTTGCAAATCGTTCAAAGTTTATTATAGTAACATTTTTAAAAAGGTTGCTCCAAATAAAGGGTTCACAAAAAATACCCCCCTAAAATTACAAGACATTTCTTTGCATAACTTGACATACATTTCGTTGTTTTGAAAAATCTAAAAACCTGTGAATAAAGGAATCATTTTCCTACCCTCATAAAGTTCTTTCCTTAAAAAATATTTTTGTTTGGGCCAAAAATAATCACATTTTTCAAAAATGATGCTTTCAGAAAAAGTTGTACTTTTCCACATCATATACATTTAATGTACAAAAACATTCTCGATATCAATTTTTTGATTTATTTAATGGTGTTTTTTTTTTTTTAATCATTTTGCAGTATAAAACAATGACTAATTGACATCAGTGTACGGGGTTTTTCTAGAAGATTTTATTGAGCCGGTGTTTCAAAAATGGTAAAATCAATTTAGGAATTACAAAAAATTTCTTTGCATAACTTAACATTCATTTTGTTGATTTGAAAAATTTAAAAACCTGTGAATAGAGGCATCTTTTTGCTACCCTACCAAAGTTATCCCTTCTCAAAATCTTTTTGTTTTGGTCAAAAATAATCACTTTAAAATTATGCTTTAAATAAAGTTGCGCTTTTCAACATCCCATACATGTAAAGTTTTTTTTTTTAACTTCCGTGGTCGGGGTACGCGCTGGTGAATTGCGATCGCGTAAAAGTGACAAGGTCGCCTACTACGCGCTGAACAGACAACCAATGGGTCAACCGACTTGTCAGGTGCGTTGATCAGCCAATCAGCGTGGTTGCTTATTTTTTCTGTGTGTACGCTCGTAGACGCTTGGCGCACAGGTCGGACAACGGAAGTTTAAAAAAACAACTTTAATGTACAAAACTTTCTCGGTATCAATGTTACGATTGATTTAATTGATTTTCCTTCACCTTTTTGTCTATGAACTCTCCGTCACCCATGCATCCATCAGGTAGTGCAAAATAATGATTTGTTGAAGCTAATTTTGACATAAATGAGGATGTTGAAAAGTGCAACTTTTTCTGAAAGCATCATTTTTAGAAAACGTGATTATTTTTGGCCAAAACAAAAAGAGTTTCAGACGAAAGAACGTTCGGAGGGTAGAAAAACAATTCCTTTATTCACAGGTTTTTAAATTTTTCAAATCCACGAAATGTATGTCAAGTTATGCAAAAAAATGTTTTGTAATTTTAGGGGGAGTTATTTTTTATGAACCCTTTATGTTGTAACAAAATATTATTTTAAAATATTATTTTATATGTTTGCAAAACAATTATTTCACAAACTGACATTTTTAGATTTTATGATACAAAATATTTTTTAAATGGTTTCCTTATTTTTCTAATAAGTCGATTTTTAAAGTTACTATTTAAACGTTTTATAATCGTTTTAATTGATATTTTGTGCATCTTCTACATTCCATCTACTATTCCATCTTTCTACATGGAATAGTATGCGAACAGATAGCAAATAAGTCCCTTAGCAAATTAATATCTCATTCATAAAGTTCAATGCAATTTTGAAAATCGGTGAAAAGGAGGAGCATGATGACAAAACAAACATATGCCAAATCGGACGGTTAGAGATGCAAGTGGCGATATCAATTGCATTTCCATTTCCCATTATAATTGTTCGACTGCAGCATCACGGAGTTTCATGTAGGTATCCTCAAGACCTGTTCGTTCTCGGAATGGTTTGGTTTCATCTGGAATGATTTCATATTTCTCTTTTGGAACATACATGGCTGCTGCATGGTAAGGCTCTTCGATAAGTTTTACAAAATGTTATGCCAACTCTTGGGTCCTACAAAATCAACAACCACAGGGAAATCACATGATCATGGTAAATGATCATGGTAATGAATACCAGAATATCATCTGGTACACTTCTTCAACTCTTTATCGTCGTCATCGTTGTTGCCATTGGCTTTGTCATTGTCATCATTATCATCATCGTTATCATCGTCATCATCATCATCATCATCATCATCATCATCATCATCATCATCATCATCATCATCACATCATCATCATCATCATTATCATTACAATCATCCTCATCATCATCAATACCAGCCATCTTCATTATTATCATCATCACTATGGTTCTTTTCATCATCGTCACCTTCTAAACCCTTCCTCTTCTTTATCATTATTTCCATTAATATTGGTATCGTTGAAATGATTATTATTCTCAATATTATCATGATTTCTTTATCGTCATCATTACTAGCGAGCGATGATGATGATCATTATACGTACGTGTAATCATGTTTGGACAAGGCATCCAGTAGGTGTTGAAAAAGGTTTTCATGTAACTCATTTTCAAGTTTTATGATTCTGTGTAGGTTTCTTAAGATTCCACCATCGCATACACGTCAACATTATCACCATCATCACAATGTTATTCTCCTCATCGTCATTATCATCAACACCAGCTTCGTCATCATCATCATCATTACACTGTTGTTTGATGGGATCATTTATTAGTTTTTCAAACAAAACATCACGTATAACCAAATTTAAGGCTTAAACAGCAAAAGTGATATCGTGCTAATGTACACAGATGCTTTTGAGTCGTTCTCAACTTTAATTTCCCCTCTTTTACAAAATTATTCACTTTTATAGCATTTTTTAAAGCTTTTTCGGATATAAAATTTATCTATTAATGACAAAATTGGTGGCGCTATTTAGTTACTGGAAATTACCCTTTCAAGCTTTTAATACAAATAATTCCTGTTATTGTTTGATAAAATATGTTTTTACAATTTCTTTGTTGCTTCTTTCACCTATTCCAGCTTTTTTAATGGCGACATTAATCACCTAACCCTTGCAAATAAAGAAATATGATTCAAGATAAATAGCGCCATCTATAGTTTGCATTTAGTTAAAAATGAAGCCAATTCTATATACATCAAACAGCCGTGATTAATCGTCATAACTGTCATCATAGTTCATCATTATCACCTTCTCTCCCCTTCCTCTTCTTATTCTTTATTTCCCCATTCATTATTATCGTCATCGTTGCTATTATCATTTTCTTCATCATCACCATTACTAGCAAGTAGAATTATACGTACGTGTAATCAAGCTTGAACAAGTCGTCCATCAGGGGTTGAAAAATGTTTTGATATAACTCGTTTTCATGTTTTCTGGTTTTATGTATATTTGTTAAGATTCCAGGAGGACACAATGCGTTAACTCGAATCCTCTTACGCACCACGATTGGGTCAAACGTCTACATGATAAGAGAAACAGTTAAATCAGTATTCTTTTCATTTATGCAAAATGAATCTTATATTTTGATACTTCCACCATGTCCACCAGCCGGGACTGGTATAAGAATTGACGTCCGTTAAAACCCCGGGACAGCCGCTCTGGGTGGATGAGATTATATTAATGTCGTCCAAGTACATGTTTTCATTCTCCTTTTCTATTTCACATGTCCTTCTTCGCTCCCCTCTTCCCCCCTATCCTTCTTCTATTCTCCATGTGGCTCCGCGTGCTTGGGAAATCAGTGGCTACGCCCCTGCAAGTTTCAAAGATAATGTATGCCAGGAAACTACAAATGATTTCCTAGTTAGCGTCACTGTGTAGAAAATAACCGGCCAATATTTATTGTACTCTCTGAAATTCTAGGAAATATAGTTTTGTAACATGTCCTAAATTTTTAGCTAATTTAGATATTTGGAAATATTCGCACTTTGGTGTTTTAGTAAGAAGGGCACGGCGCGGAATGGCCTGCAAAATTCCCTGTGAAAATCGAATGCAACTTTTAGTGACTATCACTCACTTGTAGACTCGCTCTCTTCCGAAGGGCATTTAAGCTAAACCCCTTGACGGATATTTTTTGTACTTGCTGTCAATCAAGAATAATGTATACATTACATGTAGGCTAAAAACTGAATATGTGGGGCATCTGAAAATGTTCGTACCTCACTGATATGTAAATGACAGATAACAGCAAAAACAGCTCCCATAACTGCCCGTAACTTTGGTCAGTGCAGCGAGTCAGGGAATTTCAGGTGGGTGATTATTGATTGGCAAGTCCCATATTTGGGCATAAGTGCAGTCCGCCATTCAATGTGGAGGATAGACTAGACTCTATCGATTGATTTTGCTGGAATAGTTTCTTGTTAACCAGGTTTAAGTACTGCAAAGGTCGAATCATGTGTGCTGTGCAGTGCACTGCGCTATGAGTAATCACGCAAATGTCTTATAGACATGCCACGCTTATTTCCAACCACCCGACCAAAACACCTAGGATACGTGGCTTCAGATTTCACACCACCAAATAGTATATATGGTTGTGCGCCCTTGAATTTCACTTCTCAGAAAAACCCATTGATTCTGAATTTAAGCATTAAAATGAGCAGAAATTTGCATAATTTTAGCCAAATTTGGATTGGTCATGATTAGTAATATTAATTCCTGCAAGTGTACCACAGATGGGAGAGATCGAATAACTTTTAATGATTTTAAGCAGCCTTTTCTTTACAGAAACACCGGCATGGTTTTGCCTGAAAAATAGGAAATTCCCAGACATCGTAGACTTTGAGGGCCAGTCGTAAAAAATAATGACGGTCAACCTATATTTTTCCCAGCCAGAGGGATCAGGCAAGGGCTGATTTCAACCATCATAGCTGTCGCTTAAAACTGAGTCGCTCCTGTGAAGAAAAAATGACGTTTTCTTAAGGCAAATTTAGCACATATCTCTATGGGACTCTGATTTGGTGGTGTGAGATCTTCATATGTCTAAGTGATATGTCTATGGCTAAACCCGAGTAAAGCAAACTGAACATGTAAGCATTGGCGTAGCCAGTGTGGATTGGGTGTGAGTTGGAGGGGTATGGCGGCTGTGATATTTGAATCCTTGGAATGGTCTGAGAATGATGTATTTTCGTTAATTTCGTATAATTCAAGAACAAAACAATCAATTTTCAAAATTAAAAAAGTACAGTCATCGACAAAAGTTTGGAATATTGTTTACCTTTTAGAGATAACCTTGCTGAAAACGTGTTTTAGTCAACAATAACTCCCCAAAATATGTAATATCAATCTATATAGAGAAGGAAGGGGTATTCACAAGCTATTTTTGTGATGAGTAATGGTTGTCATTATGTCATCATAAACTCAGCGAACGCATAAGGTTATAAAAAGTTGTCAGATAACGTTTAAATGTCGGGTTATACGAGCGTATAAGGGGTATTATAAAGGGTATAAAACGTTTTCATAACATTCAAAAATATTTTTTGATAACCAACTGCAAATATTTTAACATAATTTCGTGTTGACAAAATATTTGGCAAAAATGTTTGCAAAAAAAATAGTTCACAATAACATTTTGAAAACATTTTTGTCGTGTGTTTTCATACAAAACATTTTAAAACGTTTTCATGACCTTTATATAAGTCGATATTTAATGTTATTAAAACGTTTTTACTTATAATAAACCAAAACCCAAAATATAACTTGTTTAAAACGTTTTAAAAACATTCGTGTGTTTTTTGGGAAAGGCGTCTTTCTCATATTAATGCAGGTCGTGTTTTTGAGTTTCATGAAAATATTCAGCGATAAATGCAATACAGTTGCCAGGTAATTTAAAGGTCATCAGAGATCATTGACTTGCAAAGTTATCATTTCGTGCTTTATCCTCCTCGCACAAGTATTAATTCTAGATGTAATATTTTTTTAACTTGTTTTTTCAATTTTTGTTTTGGCAAATGCATAAACTTACAGCAACTTCTCTGGTAAAACCCAAAATGGCGTATTTAGATGTCGTATACACTGGTAACAACGGCACAAGGGACATCGCTAAAGAATGAGATTAAAATACGGTCATGTCATTAAAAACAAAGTTATAGATTAAATTTTACCTTATTTTCATTAAAATAATTATAATAATCCTGTGGTTTCCATACTGACGAACCTTGGATAACTATAAACTGACCGGAACATTGTGGAACATGCAGTTCATGTGAGTTTTTAAGCTCTCTTTAACCCTTTTCAAGCTGGCTATAGTAAATCATTTGTAACACCTGTGACTGGGCCTATTCTCAGTTCTTATACCATGGCTGAGGAACATACCTACTCAGTATGTTCAACCCAAATTTAGTGAACTTTCTGTTGTTTGATTCTAAAATAATCTACAGTAAAGTTGTAGGAAATACCTTACTTATCTAATTATTCTTGTTTTATGTAAATTGGATGTAAAATTATTATTTATATAGGAAATAAAAAAATACCTATGTAAAAAAAAGTATGATTTCAAGACATGTTTTCCACTGTCAGGTTCACTAACAAAAGATGACCAGTGAAGATCAATACTATCTATTGAAAGTCACCCAAGCCTGCACACACAGACCACATGATGTGTTTCTATTCCCAAGTGCATGGATACCAACTTCAAGTTGGTTGCTATGATGCATGGATGCACTCATCATCATGAATAGGCCATTGATGCACACACGAATTATTACAATCGATCAGGTATAGGCAACTTTCATGCATGCATGTGGCTGTACAGCAGCTAGGACTTTGAAATAAATATTACTTAGCAGCCAAATATTTTGCATGGTATTGATCTTCACATATTTATTATGTAGGCCCAGGAAAGTTGACTATTTCTGGAACAAAGTTGATGAAAATAAATCAAGTTCAATAAAAACACAAGAAAGCATCTCTGTATTGTGCAATTTATATACAGTGTAATTTATTTTTTCCCATCACATTTTCAATAAAAAATATAATATGCATGTCATTTGAAGAATAAAAAGGTGTTATATACAAATTGATAATTTATCTATTTTATTTACATTTTGTACAGAAATTACATGAATAATAATAGGAACATTTATGTCCATACACATGTTTACAGTGTACCAAGTTCATTTTTCAAACCCAAGTAGATTTATTCACTAAACCTGACAGTTTGGAACATCATGGTCAACATTCTGTCAGGTTAGTGAACAAATCTAATTGTTTATGAAAGATGAACTTTGTAAACTGATTTTCTGCAAACCAGATGAATCTATTTACGGACACATGTTTACACTTTCCAAATCATTACTTTTTCTATACTACAACAGGTACACAAAATTTGGACATGTGCATGAATGGAAAAAATTGTTGCGAAAAAAAAAAAGTCAGGATTTTTTTTTCTTTTTGGAAGATGTAAAATAATCCAAGAAAATCACTGAAAGCTTGCAAAATCAAAAAAAAAAAAGGCAAACAAAATTTGAAAACTTTCAGTCAAAATTAATCCACTTCAGCTATAAGGAAATGGCTATTTTTAATTTGATACAGTTTAAAAAATCCTGACAACATAAAACCTGGGTATAAGGTTTTATTATTTCTTGACGCCTTCTTCACATTTTTTTACAATTCATCTCTGCATTGTGCAATTTACATACAGAGTAATTTTTCCTATCACATTTTCAATCAAAATATAATATATATGATATGTACATGCCATTTATTATTATGAAGGTGTTATATACAAATTGATAATTTATCGATTTTATTTTACATTTTTTTACTTGTACAGAACTCACATGAATAATAATAGGCAACTTTATGTCCATACACATGTTTTAAATCATTCCTTTTTCTATACTACAGCAGGTACACAAAATTTGGACATGTACATGTATGGAAAAAAATTGTCTATGATGCGACCAAAAAAATGCAGATTTTTTTTCTTTCTGGAATGACCCAAGAAAATCATTGAAAGCTTGAAAAATCTGAAGAAAAAAATCTGCAAACATATAATATGGAAATTTTCAGAGTTTTAAAAATAATTTCATTCAAAATTATTCCACTTCAGCTAAGAAAGGGCTATTATTAATTTGATAAAATTTAAAAATCTTGAAAACGTAAAACCTGGGTACAAGGTCAGGTACATAGAATTTTCTTGTTGCCTTCATAATTTTTTAAATTTTTTTTTTACAATTCTCTCATTTTATTACTGCACTGTCTAAACCAGTAATAATTTGGATTTAGTTTTGTTCATATTATACACGTTGATGTTCCACTGTATGCAATGCAGTAGTTTGGAGTTCTGTTCATTTTGAGGCCATCACATGAATTTGTCCAATTTGCAACAATCTTTATGACAACAAATAAAATGAACTTGAAATTTTAGTTTTAAAAAATTAGCAAAATGCATACAGTATTCAAGACCATATTTTTTAAATCAAACATACTTGAGATTATTCAAAACAAGCTGTTGTTTTCTACATGTACATCTGATAATCTGACACCATCAACCTGCAAAGTACATTTTACTTCTACTATTTTACAATCTGTTCCAACTATAAAACATCTGTAATTCTGTGGTTCCAACTGACCAGCAGGGAACCAGATGATGGATCAATACAAATGTGTCACACATGCAAAAGTAAATTATGGAAAATGTGATACAGCATCCAAAAGTCATTGTTCATTGAATTTACAACCGTATGACAAAACAGGCGAAACTAGTAACTTGTAACCTTGAATTGCAATTTCAAGAGAATTGGGCATTGCCCATTTAAATGAAGCTAGTATATGGACAATATAAGTATGCTCTTATATATTATAGGGATCACTTGAGGTTTTGAATTTTATAACCTACATTTTGGTCAAAAATTGTGCTGAATAGACCGTTTTCAACAGATTTACCACATTCGCATGGTTACAAACATTGAATTGCGTTATCTGTTGACGAAATGAAAAAAGTGTTTTAGGGGGACGTAATAGCTTTCGTTCGATATAAAAATATTCTGATTGGATGATGGGAACACTTGAGGTTTTGACAAAAACCAATCACAGATGTCTAATTTCCACAGTCACCAGCTAGAAGCTCACACAGCTCTTATGATGCTATTCACTCAACCGTGTAGAGTAAACAAAGATTGTGTAAAGACAATTCACTGCTTGCTTGGAAACTCTTGGACGAAATTATGTGCTCAGGTGTATCGAAAAAGAAACCCCAAAATTGCACACAGGATTACTTCAACACTCTTCTCTAAACAGTGGTCAGTAACCAAACAGTTGTCCAACTGACACAACAGCAAAATGCACTGACATGGAACAGCTTCCTGGACCACATTCACACCCAAATAATTGGCACCCAACACAAGAAATCTGTGAGTAAGTGGAATAGTGTGGAACAAGACCTGTTTCTTGAAGAAAGTAGCCCCGTTCCACACTATTCCACTTGCTCTTTGGAAATAATCACATGTGTAAAGATCTTGTACGCATTCTCCCAGATTTCTTTTGCTGGGTGCCAATTATTTGCATGCGAATGTGGTACAGGAAGCTGTTCCGTGTCTGTGGAATTTGCTGTTGTGTCAGTTGGACAGCTGCTTGGTTACTGACATGTTTAGAGTAGAGTATTAAAGTAATCCAGTGTGTTATTTTTGTTCATTTTTATGGACAGGATTTTAAGATATGATCTTGTGAAAAATTATAAGTTTCTTTTTGAGGCCAGTTTATTATGTCTTTACATTGCAATTTGGGTTATATAAGAACGGTTTATGGTGATATCGTATTCGTCAGCATTGTGGAAATGACGACGTCCTTAACAAATTCTTACCGGTTTCAGAGGACGTGTTTATGATGACACCTCCACCGCAACTTTCACCTTCCATGTACTGCACAGCTAACTTAGTACCGATTATTACACCGTTCTATTTAGGATCGGTAGAAAGCAACAAGAAATTAAATAAATGTTGTAACAGAAACAGTGTTCATGCTTGTGACGATAGAATATGAAGGTTTATGCCGATCTTGTCACAATGAAAGTTATTATACTTAGTTCTCTGGGTTAATAGGATAAACACCTTTTAATCTTTCCCCAGAGTAGCCAGTGCACATAACGTTGAAATAAAACCAATGCATCCGGCCGGATTCGAACCGGCGACCTTCGTAATTCTAGAACGATGCTCTAACCAACTGGTACGTTGGAGAAGAGCAGAAGATATAAATCTATAGGTATTAGGTTCGAATGTTGTTTGTCGCATTCCTAGCGGAGGCATCGGAACTACATGTTTATATAATAAATATTAAAGTCACATAAGTACAATCACTAAATTGTCAAGAATTCTTATTTTGGTATCACGTCATGAGGACATCCACGAATTGATAAAGAGACAAAATCAGCCCCAAGTTCGATCTCCGGTGGAGATAGAAATGATTAGCAAGTATCCGCTCTGTCCATTATCAGTTTTAGTGACGCGTACCCGTCAAAATGAGGGTCTACAGACAAAGGAATACTTCAGCCATCGACGGCATATCGTTGTTCAGTGATTTAACGCCGCGGTTTAGGTGCAGAGTTGTACTACTCGTCGCGGAAAAACTGACAAACCGTCCATACACTATATTGCCGCTAGAAAAGAGCTACCATAAAATTGTTAAAACGATTATGTAGAAAATGAAATAATACGAAAATGATGTTTTACTTACCAGACTTTGAAGAAAAAATGTAAAAGCACTGCAAAGATGATGTTAGATATTTCCTTGTTTTTTAATTTAAATTTAGTTATCGTTTTGATTTCATTCATTTCATTTCAAATTCACAAATTTCTATATACTTTGCTTATGCATTATACTAACATACATACAAGAATAAAAATGACGTACCAAATTTACTTGTAGCGTCTTTTCCCAATCAACTTCATTCGCTATGCCCGCATTATTACACACGATATGAAGGGTGCTGTACTTTGCTATGACTTGCTTGAAACATTCTGCATGGGAAAGAATTAATCTGAGATTCGAATTTCAGTAATTATATTACGAAGTTTTGACAGTTAGCTTGAAGCTGTCAAAATTTACGCATTATTTAATTCTTTGACCAAAAAAGTGATAGAAAAAATTGCCTGTCAGAATTCCATACATTGTGACAAGCAAAAATGTCGACAATTTTCTCTTTGTGAACATTTCGCAAGAAAATGAAAAATCTGGTGGCAAAGATGAAATTACGATAGACATATACACACATCTATAGACTGGCTTGCGGGCCTCTTTAACTATTCTGGGATAAGGAAGAAGTACCCAAAACATGGAGGAAGTGGCTCATTATCAAATTACCAAAGAAAGGTGATGTCACAGAATGTGATAATTGAGGAGGGATTACGTTCCCAAGCCAAGAATAGAAAAGATAGAGTAAACAACAAGTTGAGAGACAAAAGGCTGGATTTAGAAGTGGAAGAAGTACAATAGGGCAGTAGAAGTAGAAAATATACATATCTAGGTGCCAATGTCAGAGAACAGAATTTGCAAGCAATGGGATCATTTATGAAGCTCAATGCAAGCAAGCTTACAATAGGAACCAAAACTTTAGGAACTGAAACTGTTTCAACCTCTGGTAATGTCAGTATTATTATGCAGCTGCGAAACTTGGAAAGTCAATGATAGTAATCATGGTAATAACTGGAAGTTGGACACTTTACAATTCAAATGTCTCAGCTTTAGGGCAGAGGAAACCATCAGGTGCAACGGCCAGTATGTTTAAATGTCTTGGTATTTGTTTTTGCTACTGTAACGATGTAGACAGTACAGCCAGCGACACAATCATGATGAGATATTGCCCCGTTCTTTCCCCTTCTAGTTACTCATATCTTGGTGTTCATGGCATTGTTTAGTTTGGTTTAATACCAGGTCTTTCAAGAGCACGTTTGAGTTATGTTCCGGCCGGACTTTGTCCTTAAACTGCAGTTGGAGGAAAGTGCAGTAAGATCGGGTGCTGTTTTTCTAGTAGGGCTAGTTTAGTTCCAAGGTCTCTTGCCATGAACATCAAGCTTCATCTTCATTTTCTTGAGTATTCTAAGGGGTCAAGGACGGTAGTGATTCTCTTCATATTGGAGTAGCCTTTCTCAATGGCTTAGAATTCTCATGAAAGGCCAAAGAGCGGAAGAGGAAGATTTACTTCCCAACGGTCATTAGGCTGGTGTTGAACATGTCATCATTGGTCAACCTTCTGACACTTACCAACATGTTCCAGATTAGGGGCGAACTACTACTGCATATTGGTAGATATCTCGGCTGCTGTGTGTCCAGAAATAAGCTGAAACAAGGCTGATCACCCGTTAAGCTGCTGGGACAATAATTCCCTGCAGGTCAATGATTACGAAAACTACAAGCAAATCTCCAAAAATACCGAGGGTAGATGAGCGGCAGTCTACTGTTGACTCTATGACGGACCAGTGGGAACTCGGCACACCATCACGAACTGTTGGCCCTGATTATTGTCGCCTGTCTACCTTCAAACCTCTTGTAATATCTACTTACAATGTCCGTACTATTAATCAACAAGGGAAAATCCACCAGCTATTCATGGGCTGTATTGACATTTTCTGGAAGTCAAGAACATCGTCTCATTACACCAAGCACAACTGATGAACTTTAGTCAGACGATAGGAACTGGGTTTTAATATTCAGTTCTGCTACCAAGCAAAGGCACGGAGGAGTGGGTCTGGTCTTGTACAAGCACGTTCACAGATGTCTTAAGAGTGTTGAAGCTGTTTCCGAGAGAATACTATTGGTAACATTCCATGGTAACCCTCAGCTTAACATCACTGTTGTATATGCGCCCACTGAGTGCTCAACATCATCATCTGACAAGGAGGAATTTTATACATCTCTATCTGACCACTTGGATGGTATGAAAAGGTACAACATCCATCTTATCCTCGGCGATTTTAATGCCAGAATAGGAACAGATAGTCATCTTTCCCATCCTTGGTTGATTGGTCCATACTGCTACCATGATTCAACCAATGACAATGGTGAGCGTCTGGTCAACATTTGCCAGGAGTACAACCTCAGACCGGCCCAAATAAGATTCCCCAACCCCGGAACCGTCTGTGGACCCATCCAGCTGGATCAACCCATGCACAGTTATATCATTCTCTCCACAACTGTCGAGCATACAATTCAGTAGAAGTGGACTCCGATCATCGTATTGTGAGCGTCAGTCTGCGAACAAGCAAAGGAAAACCTTGCAAGAGACCAAAATTCAATTGGAAGAAGTTGCAATTTTTTTGTGGGACATGAGAGTACATCAGACATACCGAATTGCATTTTGAATGTCAAATAATTTAGATGTTTTTAAATTTGT
The DNA here is from genome assembly GCF_039555335.1 of Amphiura filiformis. Classification (NCBI taxonomy): domain Eukaryota; kingdom Metazoa; phylum Echinodermata; class Ophiuroidea; order Amphilepidida; family Amphiuridae; genus Amphiura; species Amphiura filiformis. The sequence continues at coordinate 24,744,900 of NC_092644.1, read as the reverse complement.
GTAATCATACAAACTGTTATGGCAAATTGTTAAAATATATATACCGTAAACGTTCGCCTAATGGCGCTATAGAGTTCGTGGAAATGAGAGAGCGCCATCCCTGTAAAAGCCGACTATTATCACTGATCATTAAGGGTACGTGTAGTTAAAGGGTGAAACCTATCGACACATACAATTATGAACAAGATCGAACAAACTTGTTCATGATAATGCGGTAATCATTCACTTGATACGTTGTGGCCCAGCATTAGACTATAGTGGGAGGATAAAGAGAACTTGTGGAGAAGATTGATGGTTCGAATCTCATGCAGTAATTTCTGACAGATTATGATGTCTGTCAATGTTTTTTTCTGATTTGAGGAAATTTTATTCTCTATTTTCTTGATTTTATCTTTAACATTGTTTATATAATTTTATTATTTTATCTTGTATGCGTCTTTTTTCATGATTCTTTGTTTTTATCGTTTCATTTTAGAGTAACTCAATCCATTCAATCAAATGTTGTAATGAACCTATTTGATTGTATAGGCATTTGTTATGTGTGTGAGACCAATTGTCGCGTGCTACAAGTTTTTCAATTCGCGCGAGCGTCCTTGCCTACGGTATGCATCAGTGGTCATAAGAGGTATATCATTTTATTCGAAAGGGGGGGTCCCAAATATACGGGGGTCATAAAGTCTTGGAAAGAATAATAGGAGGGGGTCATAAAAATGTTTTATGACCAAAATGTAGGGAGTCACACGATGACCACAGAAAGTATGTTATTTTATTTAAAAAGTCAATACAATTTTGGGGTTTGGGATCATAAAATTTTTGTTGCCGAAATAGGGGTGCGCAATTTTATTGACGCAGACTTTTTGTAAATTTGGGACCCCCCTTCCGAAAAAAAATGATAGCCCTCTAAGAGAATTCAAAAGATAACCTCTGCCCCAATAATCCCTAGCTATATTTGTTTGAAACTGTTCCACGGAGGATGTATCATAATAGAGTGTATGCAATAAACCCAAGCGGAACGAGAGTTGCTAAGTAACCGCTACCCGAACCATAAACACATGCATGATCAGACAACAAGTGTTCAATTTCCCCATAGCTTCCCACGTTGTACACATGTCAGTCGAATTTGGCGGGGTTGGTTTGTTTGTCATCCAAGTTATAGCATTGTTCACTTTGTGTTGAACATTGTACGTTGGCCTCACTGTAATAACTCAAAGATAACTGTGATCATCATTTCAAGAGGTCACTCTCCCGATTAAGCTAAACAACCTATGTGGAGGAATTTTATGCATGAGCAATCACATCAATGACGTAGTAATGAATACCCTCTATAGGCTCAGTCTTCAAATGATATAAATAAAATTTGAATGAGTGAACGAACAAAATCATACAACGACCAACTGAATAGAGGCTGCGCATATGACGTATCATCCCGTAAATATGGCGGACTACTCAAATGCATTCAACAAAAGCATGATTGCATCTACCGCGACAGTTCGTCTCACACACATAACAAAATGCACTACGATCAAATAGGTTGATGACAACATTTGATTGAATGGACTGCACTGCGCCATGATTACGGTGAAGAAACCGGTTCAAATCCTTTGTTTGGAGCCAATCGATAAACGCAAGGCCTCTATAGCTATCATTGAATACTGGCTAGGATTCCACAACACAATGAGAACATGTTATAAGGCGCTTTGGAAGGCACACAATACCCCAATGGCTTTCCATATTATGTGCACTCAACAACTATTCAGTATCGAAGCCCGGTATCGAAGTTACTTAATGTTACTATAGCCTTGTTCACACAGTCGGACTTAAACCACTTAATACCGGACTTAAATTACGTCGGTAATAGTATCGGGTATAAGTGGCAGTGTGAATGAGCGTCGGATATAACTATATCCGACGTAATGTGGTTTAAATCCGACAATTTAAATCCGAAGATGACCAGGGTTAAGAGCTGTTAAGACCGATCGAAACGTTACGATCGGTAATAGTAATTACGTGTGAACACTGAACAGCGCTTTTGGGCTGTCGGATATAACTGTGACCTTTCACCTTTCTGCGTGATTCAGCGTGAAGAACACTTCCGGGTTAAATTAAATCACTCGCGCAACTGATTTGAAGCAGAGTATAAATAGTGTGACCAGTGAGAGATAAAACAAAATCATCATGGATGCAGGTGCGAATATCAAACGCAATAGAGGAATGAACTGGCAAGAGAAGGAGACATAGAGCTATTGCCGACTCGACGTGTTCACACAGTCGGACTATTACCGGACTTAAATTACGTCGGTAATAGTATCGGATATAAGTGGCAGTGTGAATGAGCGTCGGATAAAAAAAAATTACTATATCCGACGTAATGTGCTTTAAATCCGCCAATTTAAGGCTGAAGATGACCAGAGTTAAGAGCTGTTAAGACCGATCGAAACGTTACGTCCGGTAATAGTAATTACTTGTGGACACGCAGCACTATTGGGCTGTCGGATATAATTGTGAGTAGGCCTATATCACTCGCGGAAAATTTTAAGCAGAGTAATTTATGGCTGCAGCTGCAAATATTAATATAAACTAGCGGGATGCAGGCCTTGCCGTTTAGATTTTAAAGGCGAGTGGTTAATCACTCGCTAGCATGATTGTAGGCGAGTGGTCGAATTTTCACAAATATCACTTATTTAGGAAATAATCAAGTAGAGTTTCTGTCTTGACACGGTATTTATGTACATTTATGTTGAAATGCGCGCGAAGCGCGCTAACATTTTTCACTTTCTACGCTTGGAGGGAGTACAGCATCGATTAAATACTGAAATGGCTGATTCAGTGGCTGATTTTGGGAGATTCGCAGCGAGTGATATTTAGTGTCTATGGCGAGTGGAAAATCGCTCACTAAAAATCGAGTTTGGGCGAGCGGCGGCGAGCGAGAGCGATCGCTCGCCTCAAACGGCAAGGCCTGGGGATGCGATTATTTTTTTCGGACATCACCGTTAGATGAGTAACGTTAGAAGAATTACTGAACAGGTAGAATCATTGAAAATGAACATTAAAATCTGTTCTTTCTTACATTTCCCTTTTAGCTTCTTTTTTTTTTATTTGCTGCTTGTGATTTCCCGTTTCCATAGAGGGGTCAATTGGAATGACAAGGAAACATTGGCTATACTCAAAATTTGGAGAGACACGGAAAGTATTTCTGGGATAAAAAAAGCTTTGGGAGGAGATAGCCACGCTATTACATGACAAGGGGGGTCCCGATACGGTCGGGGAGCCGATACCTGTAGTGATAAAGGCACTGAAAACTCTCCATCGCACCCTCCATGATCGGGTGAAAAATTCAGGCGCAGGAGCAATTGACCATCCTTATTGGGATAACCTACACGAGTTTCGGGGGAGTAGCAAATGTTAACCCCAGAGGGTTCAGTGGGGGGGGGGGGGGCAGTATGGCCCTGGATGTAGATGGAGATGAAATTTATTAAGCCATAAGCATGATAACAGAAAGGCATGCAACTGCATTTTATAAGATGATTAGGGGGGTCCCAAATATATACGGAAAGAAAAATAGGGGGTGTCATAAAACATTTTTGATGACCAAAATGTAGGGAGTCACAACACAGCATGACTACAGATAGTGTGTTTATTTTATTCAAAAAGACTGATGCCTGTTTTTTTTTTTTTTTTGGGTGTTGTAAACGGTGGGGGGGGGGGTCATAAAATATTTGCTGCCGAAATAAGGGAGGTCGCAATTTTATTGAAGCCGACTTTTTGTTAATTTGGGACCCCCCACCAAGAAAAGAATAGCATGATGATGGGAGTCAGTGTAATTTTGTCATTTTTTCAAAGATGTCCACCATAGTAGGGCCTACATGTATAAAATGCGATATAGAGCTAAGTCTACTGTAAAATGGGACTACTTTGTCAAACTAAAAAATAATAATAATAATAATAATAATAATAATAATAATAATAATAATAATAATAATAGAACCTACATAAATACAAAATTGGTCTTAATTTTGGAACTTTTGAATTTGCATTTTCTTACATGACATACCTACCGCATTGTCTGTAATTTGTTCTAAAGAGGGCGTTTATTGAAAGTGAATTTTCAGTGAAAACATTTAAAATCAGGTTAAATTTTCTGATGATGCTCATGTAGAAAGAAGAGATTTATGACCGGTAATAGGCTTTAACGGACATAACACGTCGGGCATACGCTGGCGAAGTTACGTCATTTATCGGATTAATTACCATAGCAATAGGTGAAAACAATTTTGAACATTTCGCGCTGTACTACAAGCAGGTTGCACTCATCACCTGTATGTCTGCAATCATATATTGAATACAATACCGGTCTTTTCAAAGATACTAATCTTACAGGTGCAACTAATCAGCATGATTCACCTATTGCTATGGTAGTTAATCCGATTATTACGTAACTTCGCCAGCGTATAGCGCTATTGCCGACAAATGTGGACGCACTAAGGGATTAGCGGGAATATTTAAATCGATCGGACATAAGCTTAGATAAAATATTACCGGTAATAAGTGCATGTGTGAACACAGCTATAGTCAACGGGATCACGCGCTTAAGTAATGAACCACGATCGAAACAATCAGTACACAAAAAAGGCATACCAAAATAGCGTGATCGTAATGATCGCCATACAAACAGTGCTTGGTTCCGATACCATCACGGAGTTACGTAACTACTTCGTGGTCTGATAGTTATATGATCAATAGTCTGATCTACTTGGGTCCGATCCTTTTAAGAAAAGAAAAAATAGCTGATCATTTAAAGAAAAAATAGCTGATCATTTATAATGCATAAATGAATAAAGTAATGCAGTCAATTTGAAACATTGAGGCCGTTCTATTTTTCAAAGGTCATTTAACTGTTAAATGTAGTGGAATATATCACGTATTGATAGGTAGCAGGTGGAGCAAATTTTGTCAGCGGTTTTTGTTGCCGTTTGTTCGCAGTGCCTATTTATCTATAAAAAAAATAAGAAAATTAAAATTAAATTAAAAAAAATTCACAATATTCGTTCGTAAAATGGGGACAAAATCCAAAAACATTTCTGGACCCTTCTTCACATAAAAGTGGGGGCAGAAATCAAGATTCGAACAAGTACCATTCGCCATTCAAGGCGCACCCTCTACCGACTGAGCTAACGGGTCAGACAATAGAAGGGTGTAATTTTGAACTGAAGAATATTAAAAAAATATGAAGAAATTACAATGTTATAAAAAGATTTACCATTTTTGAAATGAGTTAGGTATAACGTATGAATCGATTTACAAATTCAGTCCAATGGCACTTTAAGAAAGAATACCTAAAGAAACCCCAAAACATTTGCTGCTCTAGCAACTAATCTAGTGACCTAAAGTATTGGGTCATGTCACGATATTTTTTTCTGAGGCATTATGTTCAGGTTGCTCAATTTAACATACACGTATCCTTAATGCTGTTGAGATTTTACAAGGATGGCGCTCTCACATTTCTAAGAATCCAAAAGCGCCATTAGGCGAACGTTTACCAAGGATTATTAAATCAGGATGTGACACTTCGTAATTTGCATGTGTCCAATTCATATGTTAATAGCATATTGTTATTAAAATGATGGTCTGACCTGGCCAGAGGGCGTTAATATAATAGACGTTTGATCAAGGGACAGAGTAGTTGCCGTTTGTATCGGCTACCGAACGAAACATAATTATTATGCACATTCCGACCAGACTAGCTTTGCCAGGCAGAGTAGGCCATGACGCGTAGGCCTATGTGCCGATTGCCGAACGTACATTTTAAAGTATTTGCATAACTCTTTTGCATGAAACTGTAATTGTCATCTAAAACAGACAAACAAAAACAATATTATTTGAAGTTTTAATCTTTAAAAAATTACCCTATTTTACTACGGTAAATTAAGATGGCGGTAAATTACCATGTAAATTAAGCGGTAATTTACCGACTCACAACACTGACATGAATACAAGTTTTAGTAGGCCTATTATTTAATAATATTATTTCCTCTATCGTTTGATGTAGGCCTACAATGGTACAGGTTGGGGGGGCAAAATAGTTTCGTACTTAATATGAGGGTGGGGTCATAACTTTTTAAGGTCCATTAACTTGTGGGACCGGGGGTCAACAACGTTTTGGGTTCACGAAGAGGGGATAGGGGGGTTAAAAATTTGTAACACGAACAAATATATTGTCCCCACCAAAGTATTTCTGAACACTCCCTAAACTTAGTTGATTTTCAGCAAATGTTATTTTTCAGTGAGTTTTGCTTTTATTCTGTGTTAAATTATGGCAAACGGAAACAATCAAAATATGATGTAGCAAGGAAACAAATACTATAATCGCTCCTGGGTGTCACCCATGCATACTTTTTGCATACCGGTAGGGGCCTATTGACAATCACAAAGTTTGAAATTGCAATTGTTTAATGTAGGCTACTCCCTAACAGAATACGTTTATAGACACGCTGGCGAAGTGACGTATTTAAATCGGATTAACTACCATAGGCCCCTAACAATAGATGAATACAATTTTGACTATATCGCCCGCACTCACGTTCATGCAGTAGGACATACCGATGCATTGAACCATAGGCCTAGATGTCAAAAAAATGCTAATCACTCATGCACCTGTAAGATTAGTCTCTTTGAAAAGAACGGTATTGTATTCAATCTATTATATGATTGAAGACAGACGGCTTGACGTGAGCCTATGATTTTTTTTCTGGGGTCTTGTGGTGTACGCTGGTTATCATCGATGTTGAAGTGCCTATAATAGTTCAATGTAAGAAAATGAGCCAATAGACGTGATGAATAAAGATCGGATTTTTGGATTATTAGTGGCGGTATACAATTAAATGTCAAAATTACGGTGCTTTTCTACTTTTCAACAATAATTCATACTGGCAGGCTACACCAATAAGTGTATTAGTGCAGATTGATATTTTTCGGGATACTTTTCCACAGGGAGGAAGCACATGGCAAAAACTATTGCCGCGGGTGCCATTTTGGAAGGTCACGTGATTTTTTGACTTCAAATACTCACTGTATTTCATATCTTATGCTTGTCGTATATTTCCTTTGTATTATCGATAGTTAGTCTCAATTTCGACATTACTATATCAACAAGACATGCCATTATCAAATTAAAAGACTTTCTTGCAGAAACAAATCACTGTGGCCTGATGGGATCATAGTAGTTGACCCACTTCCGCCCGGTCTAACCTTGCTTGGGGGCGCTTTTTACTATCTTCAACAGGTTCGATTCGCTAAACTTACGACACCTTTTGTGGTGACCTCAATCACATGGGCTGAGTAAGAGTTGATGTGAATTATTCATAACCGATCGATACCTTGCCTCACTTTGTTGAGAGCAAGCCAACAAAATGTCCATAGGTTTGCGTGGCTAAATAAAAGCCGTGAATTTAGTGTCACCCCCCTGCGTTTACGGCCCGGGGTTTACGGTATATCACAAAACAATTGAAAACCCATTCCATATGGAACAGTACGCGAACAGATAACAAATAAACCCTATAGCTAATTTATATCTCATTCATAAAGTTAAATAAAAGTTAAAATCGGTGAAAAAGAGGAGCATGCTATGATAACACAAAATGCCAAAGTTTCCGAAATACATCACACTACAAATATTACTGTATCCAAATGCTTGTTAAATTACTCGCGCATGCTCCAGCCACTGGACCAATCACAGTGGACTCAGCGAGATCCTGCCGATGTTTGCCGAATGACCAGCCGAACTTTTAATCTTCGTGTGTTCGGCACGGGGATTTTAGAAAGGTCTTTGTGGGTTGAATGATGTTTTGAATTTGACAACTTTCTACTCGCATTTAGACAAAATGGCAATATACACGAAGTTTTTTAAACCTTGAAAATCGGTGAAGAGATAAGGAAAATAATGACATTTTTCAGCGCACATGTTTTTGATCATCGGAATTTTTAGGCAAGTTGACAATTCTGAAACATTTTGAGGTATAAATTTCATCGCAAGATTCACAATTTCTTGGGTTTTTCGATGAATACTTTGATTTTTTTTTTTATTGGTAAACTACACAGTATAACACTGTGCAAGTTTTAACGTGTTACATTTACGAGTTTTGTGTTACATTTAAGCCAAAGTTGGACCAAATTTGAGTAATATTTCGGATTTTCCCGTTTCTACTGCACCGAAGATCATAAGGCCGAATAAAAATAAAACATGTTTCTTGTCCCCTCCCGCTTCCTTTTTTGAGGCCGCTTCAAATTTATTTTCAGTTTTTTTAAATTCAGTCAACACTTTTGAAGAAAGATGTCTTGGAAGTTGAGATGTTTTCTATAGCCTTGCCAATATGCAAGAAACATTTCAGGATGGTTCTGTGATCACTAGCAGGGGCGTACCTACCAGAACAATAAAATAAAAAGGGCCTCAAGCCTCACTTCCTCCTTGTTTAAACCCGGACGAGAAACATGTTTTATTTTTTACTCGGCCAAATCATCCTCAGTTACGCTCCAGAAGACATGCAAATGCATGGAGTACAATACCAATCACCTGTTTAACTGGTATTGATCAAAGTAATTCTTTGTACTCCATGCATTAGCATATCTTATGGAGCGTGTCTGAAGGATGATTTGATTCACAACGGGAAATGCAGGGCAGCGTGAGTGAACACGGGTCACTGAATTAGCATAAAGGTCACACAAAACAGCTTCCGCGCAAGCGTGGTAACCTCACAGTGAAAAGTTTGACCTTACAAAGCTGTCGAGTATTTAGATACAGCAGTATAGTGTGTAAGTTCGTAGTGCATCAATATTGTTCAGTTGTTATATCGGAATTTTTGAGATGCAAGTGGCGATATCCATTCCATTTCCATTTCCCATTATAATTGCTGGACTGCAGCATCACGGAGTTTCATGTAGGTATCCTCAAGACCTTTTCGTTCTCGGAATGGTTTGGTTTCATCAGGAATAATTTCGTATTTCTCTTTTGGAACATACATGGCTGCTGCATGGTAAGGCTCTTCGATAAGTTTTACGAAATATTTTGCCAACTCTTGGGTCCTACAAAATCAACATCCATAAGGAATAATCGCATGATCATGATAATGATAATAATGAATACCAGTACCACATCGTCACAATCACTATACCTTCAATACAGCGTCATCGTCGTATTTTTGTACACTCCTCGCTGTCATCATCATCGTCGTCGTTGTTATTGATGACTAAAAGTCATCATTTTAATCATCGTCATCATAGTCATCGTCTTCATCCTTCTCCTCCTCCTCCTCCTCCTCCTCCTCCTCCTCCTCCCTCCTCCACCTCCACCTCCTCCTCATCCTCCTCCTCCTCCTCCTCCTCCTCTTCCTCATCATCATCATCACCATCATCATCATCTTCATTACTTACTGTTGTTCTCTTCATTATCGTCATCTTCTAACCCCGGCTTCTAACCCCTTCCTTTTCTTCTTTTTCTTTTATTTCCATTATTATTGTTATTGTTGAAATTATTACTATCCTCAATATCATCATGATTTCTTCATCGTCACCACTACCAGTGAGTAGTATTATACGTACGTATAATCATTCTTGGAGAAGGCGTCCACTACGGGATGCGAAATGTTTTCATATAACTGGTTTTCCAGTTTACTGGTTTTATGCAGGTTTGTTAAGATTCCAGGAGGACACAATGCGTTCACTCGAATCTTCTTTTGCACCACGATTGGATCAAACGTCTACATAAAGAGAGACAGTTAAACAGCATTGGTTTTGTGTAATCATTATTCTGTCATTCATGAAAATTCGCATTGCTCTGATAACATTAGAGCCTGTGGCTAATACACGTACGTGAGAAATTGACTCAGTGCATTATTGTTTGGCATGATAATGTTCGAATCAAACATTACCTAATAAATTATGCATTGGCCCAGTCAAACAGTTTTCATATACTTCTTGACCCTTGAGATGTAAGAATTTTACAAAAAACCCTAATTTTCAATCCGTTCCACCACCTGTTCCACGGATTCATAATCAATGATCTGTATTAATGGTCTTAACCCTGGAATTATGGACATTTTTGGGCCTCATAACTGCTGAATTGTTGCTCTAAAGTATATAAAATAATACATCTAGGATCCGTTTTTTTGTTTTTTTGTTTTGTTTTTTAATCTTGACAAACTGAGAAATGTTCACCAAAAATGGTTGAAAATGCTAAAAGTTGCTCAGATATCATGAAAAAGCCTGATTTTTAGCTAAAAAAGTAACCGTTCGTAAAGTTACGAATACCAAATACGGTTGTTTTTAGACGTAACTTTACGAAGGGTCCCTGTAGTAACCCATTATAACACTTACGACGGGTACCGTTCGTAAGTAAGTTAAAGGAGTATTTCGTGATCCTAGCATCCTCTTTTTATGGCATTTTTCAGTAGATATCCACGAAAAAAGCTTATTCCCAAAATTTCAGTTGATTCCGATTTTGCGTTTGCGAGTTATGCATGATTATGTATTACACTGCTCCATAGACAATGTGTTGTAATTTCGTTCTGGTGCACCAGAACGAAATTAAAATTTCACGATATCTTTGTCAAACGAATTAATCTGCAAGAAATATTTTATACATAAACATTATGTAGCCAGAGGTTTGCATTGATATAAAAATCTCAACTTTTTTTGAGAAAAGTGGGGGGATGATGCTGTGGATCACGAAATGCCCTTTTAAGTGAAATAGAACTTACGACTCGTCGTAAGTTACGAACGATTTCCAGATTTGGGAAGCGTCGTTAAGTTTATTGAAATGAACCCAAGGTCTTATAAGTGAAATATTGAATGAATTACACCTATGTTTGAAGCACATATCAAGCGTATTATACTTAAATGTTTGAAAAACTAAACGCTCGTTTTTTTACTACAATCCTAAAAGTGAAATTGACGTGACGGCTATGAACACCCATTTCACAAAATAGCCCACGAATAAAAACATTCTAGTTTTCAAACATAGAGCTATGTCGAGTAATAGTCCAATAATAAGATGATTGATATTTGAATCAGGTATTTTCATAAAATTCGTATATCTTAAGGGATCTGGAATGAGCGTTTATGGCGTTTCTACAGTATTTTTGTGGGGCATAAGAGCACCTCAGACGTATCGAATTGCATTCTGAATACGAAGCATGTCTTTCTGATATCAAATAATTTTCATTTTTTGAAATTCACGATATATTACAAATTTTATGACAAATTATTAAAATTTGATATTTTTCAAATTTTTGATATATAACAGTCCTCGAAATAAATTTGATAAATCTAATGATATATTCTTTAAAGTGTATGTAGCTGGGAGGAAAAGCCGACGATCAATTGAAAATTTTGACCTTTTATATTGAAGATATGGCTTTTTTTCCCAAAAAGACATTTTTTTGTGTTTTTTTTGGGGAAAAAAATCCATATCTTCAATACGAAAGGTCAACCTTTTCAATTGATCGTCGGCTTTTCATCCCACACTACACTTTAAGTACATATCATCAGATTTATAAAGTTTACTTCGAGTACTGTTAAATATCAAAAATATAAATTTTAATCATTTGCCATAAAATGTATTACATTGCGAATATCAAAAATCAAAATTATTTGATATCAGAAGGACATTCTTCGTATTCAGAATGCAATTCGATATGTCTGATGTGCTCTAATGTCTCACAATAAATACTGTCCAAAGGTTCATACCCCACCCCTTAAGAACAAAACAGTTAATTTTCAAAATTCAAAAAGTACAATCATCGACAAAGGTTTGTAATATTTTTTACCTTCTTGCCATGACCTTGCTTGAAACGTGTTTTTGTCAAAAATAACTCACAAAAACATGCAACATTAATCTGGAGAAGGAAGGGGTATTCGTATGCTATGGTTTGCGAGGATGTGTTTTACAAGAAAGTACCCCACGTGTTTTTTTTAAAACAAGTCCCCAAAACACGTTTTTGTTGTACTTGTTTATATATAAATCGCCTTGTTTGCTTCAAAAATGTCATTTAACACCTCGGTTTTAGTCAAATTATGTCATTCTAGTAACCATTTTGTTTAAACTTTTTTCAATTTGTGTTTTTTTCAATCGCATTATACTTACAGCAATTTCTCTTGTAAAACCCAAAATGGCGTATTTAGATGTCGCATACACTGGTATGAAAGGTCCAAGGGATATCGCTATAAAGTGAGATTAAAAATACGTGCAGGTCATTTAAAACATATAGATTTACTTTAACCTTATTTTCATTATATTATAATAATGTTGTGATAATAACGAACCCTGGATAACTATAAACTGTCCCGTTTTTATTGTGCTGACTGTAGAGGGCCCTGGGGGGGCACTTCAATATGAAATGGATATAGGTGTAGGGCTGGCACTTTCGCACTAAGGGGCATTCGGTGAGAGCAAAATGTAAAAAAAATATGGGGTCACTGGGTGAGAGCATGGTTTTTTTAGCATTCGGTGAGAGCAAAATGTAAAAAAATATGGGGTCATTGGGTGAGAACATGACATTTTTAAAAATGCAATCTTTGGGTGAGAGCCGAAACAGCGCCACAAAAACCTCGAAAATCGAATTGCTAGTTCTAAATGGCTTCAAATTTCATTGTTTTTTCAAAATAAGTAACAAAATCAGTGAAAAATGAAAGTTGCTGTTCAAATTGAACTTGTAAGGGTCTTTGGGATCGACAGATCAAATGGAAAAATATGGGGTCTTTGGGTGACAGAGCATGTGTTCGTAAAAAAATATGGGGTCGTTGGGGGACAGCGATGCTGAAAAAGGGGGTCTTACCAGCCCTACATACGCGTCACCTCCAAAGTTGGAGTGCCCCCCCCCCCCGGGTAGAGGGCGTCATCGTGGAACATGTATTTAGTTTTACATTGTTACGTGCCTCCAAAATATTCCATAATATTTATTAAAAGTTTATGTATTTTGTCATCAGATATGTGTTTTCACTTGTTTTTGTTTATCTCCATTTGCTTGTACGTAGAATATTCTGAAACTCAATGGAAAATGCTAGTAAATAATCATATATAATGTAAACTACTAGAAATCAATGATCATGCATGCCCCAGAAGTTTCTAGAACACTAAGTGGTGGTGCTATTAAAGTATAAAATGTAGAATAAATGTAGATACGTATATAGCGCTTTATGCCCTAAACAGCCTCAAAGCTCTTTACATTTATTCCGCCGTCATTAGAATATGTCGGAACCACGTCTGCAGCCTACAAGTGGCACAGGGTCCATCAGTACAACGACTGTGACTACCCCTAACAGCTTCCCATTGCACCTGGGTGGGGTGAGGCAAGCGGGGCAAGCGCCTTGCCCAAGGGCGCAACACGGTGGTGGGACGGCGAATCAAGCCTACGCACGTCGTGCAAACTCTCGGATTATGAGTCCAAGGCCGTAACCACTGAGCCACCGAGCCACCGAAGTATCCATGTATACAGGCAAATGGTTTTGATTGGCTTGTGGTGATGTAATGAGCTGTATTTAGAAATGATGTAATGTGCTAAAGTATATAAGGTCTGGCGAGTAATTAAAACAGGGCAGCAGTATGAAGTTCTAAGAGGGAACTCTGTGAAACTTATGTTAGCCAGTAGTGGTGATAATTGTGAAGTCTCCAAACTTTGGTTCGCCGTTCTTGTGTGTTGGAGAGAATAAAATACGCCAAAGGCTGGACATGTAGTAGAGCCAATAGTGCTTGTTTTTGTCGAATAAAAGAAGCGGGAGACTGAAATATCTCCATCAACGAACTGTGGTATTTTGCTAGACTAACATAGTGTGTTATCTGTTTGTCAAGTGGAGCAGAAAGCAGAAATCTCCGAGAGAAGAACTTTTTTCAACATAGAAGACCATTTGGAAAACACTGTAGCATATCTGCTAGGATATTGAAATTATAGTCTTCAGGACTTGGACTGAGACTGTTGTAGACCAGGGGTTTCCCTTGGGTAGACTGGATCTTGGACATTGCCGGATCTTGGATGAAGAACTTAGACCATCAAAGGAATCTCATCAGACCTTCAGGCAATCAAGATCACCAGGCTTAGATAAGTAACCAGAGCATAAGGAGATCTTTGTAGTAATTAAGGTAAATTGTTATATGATATTGCATTGTGATTTGGTTTACAGCCATACTGCACTAATTAATAAATCCCATAACCCTTTGCGAATGACGTGGCAGCAACGATGTGCACATCGGCGTGACGATATCACATGTCTACCCTAGTAGCGTAGCCAGCCGGGGGGGGCAAGGGGACATTGTCCCCGACAATAAATGAAAGAAAAAAAAAATGCCCTCTGACAAAAAAAAATGAAATAGAAAATCTGGAGGAAACCAAAATTCACCCCTATTATGTGCCAAATAGTGTAAAATACAAAAGTTTGCGTGCTGCGCCCAAATTGTCACAATAAAGCAGTTTTCATCATGATCATGGGCGAAAATCATATCAATTTGTAACTTATTGCATTTAAAATCGTATGACAAAACAGGCGAAAATAGTAACTTTTTGCACAAGATTTGCAATTTACCAATTTTTGCTATAAACATTGAATTGTGTTATCTGTTGACCTAATGAAAAAAATTGTTTTAAGGTGGAGTGTTAGCTTTCGTTCGATATAAAAAAATCTGATTGGATGAAGGGAACACTTGAGGCTTTAACAAAAGCCAATCACAAATGCCTATTTTCCACTAGATCTCACACAGCTCTTATGATGCTATGCACTCAACCTTGTAGTATAAACAAGACTGCTTGGATGCTAGACGGAATTATCTGTGTGCTCGGGTGCATCGAGGTGGAAACTGTGCGTAGATGCATTCATAATCGTATAATCAATCATAATTATGAGTGTAGAATACTAAAAATAAAGCCCTTTTTTAGAAGCTCGAAGTACAGTCTCTCTGAAAAAACGGTATTTATTTATGAGGCAACTGCATTTTTTTTTGTATGTGCCCCCGAAAGTTTATTTTGACCTCCCCCCACCAAGAAAGCTGGCTACACCCCTGGTCTACCCGTAAAAGCTTAAGGGATTTACCTAAAAGGTCAATTCTTACCGACTTCCGAGGATGTGTTTATGATGACACCTCCACCGCAACTTTCACCTTCCATGTATTGTACGGCTAACTTGGTACCGATTATTACACCGTTCTATTTAGGATCGGTAGAAAGCAACAAGAAGTCATTGTGCTATATAACTTGTGGCACAGGAAGCATTTGGTTATATTTCGAAAATGCACCCTCTTAATGGTCTATTAGGGACGCTCCATTAAACTTCAAGGAGGGGTTAGGAAGTTGGGGTTCTGGGAATTGTTTTTCACCGCCGAATGCGGCATGGTTTTTTTTTTTATAATTCCATGCATAATATACACAGTTAGGTTAGGAAAGGGTTTTTTTAGTGTTGGTGGGGAGAGTTGTTTTGCTCTTTTTTCAACCCCCCCCCCTTGAAGTCTAATGTTGCGTCCCTTAGCACTGGATATATCTGACACATATCTGCACGTGACATAATTGTAGGGTACAAGCTGTATCAAAATGATTGGTACCGTTAGTTTCCTTTGATAATGGATGAGTCTGATACAACACATGATCGACATCATCCATATCATAAATCAATGGTATTACAAGTCATAAACTATATATTTGGAAGATGCAGGCTGTTCAATAAACATCTAAAATTAATTGATGGTACCAATCATTTTGATACATCCCGTATAACATATAGCAGGGAAAGCATTTTAAAGTGTGTTGCTAGAAGAAAGAAAGGCCGCCGGGTAGCATTTCAGAACCTAGCCGGGTATAACAATAATATTGTAACTGGACAGTGTCTATGGTTGTGATGATACGAAGGAATATATTTATTTGAATTTTTCACTAAATTATTAATGCCATGACAACATCTACGAATTTAAAAAGATTATTGTAAGTTGCTGTAAGACGTAGATGTTTCGCTAAATATATAATACCAAACCACATGAAAATCGTGCAAATTGTGGTAGATTATACAGTTCAATGCAGGCGGCGGATGACATGATCGAGCCGGCAACTCGTGAAACCGCCCGGCCGTATGGCATTTTCCATATACTCGGTTAGTTTTGTGGGGTTCATTATCGAACCCCAACGGTTTTAACTTGTATTTATATTATTTATCAACATAGGCCTATTTGTTTGTGATATTTCAAGCGTTTTAAAATTTCAAAATAATCCCATTCAATTACACGGTTGACGATGAAAATTTACTGAATTTAGGGACTGCACGTCGTACACCACCTGGTTCAATGCAAAAACACCAAGCAACCTCACGATAATACGCAACGCTTCCGTCGACCACTCCAATAGCGCTAAATGCGTAACCAATATTTCCCTCACTTACTTTACTCTAGGGAAATAGGGGTACTTATACGTGACATTACCATACTGGTTCATCCTCCCCTCTTCCATCCCCTCCGTTCATCATTGTGCAAGCATAATACTATTACGTTTCACATTGTAGCTCGGAATAATGGCTAACATTGTTGAGGTCTTGGACTCTGGTGTTTGAAACCCCAAGTTCGATCCCCGGTGGAGATGTAAATGATTAGCATGTATCCGCTCTCTCCATAGTCAGTCTTAAAATAACACGTAGGGCGCCAGACTAAAAATTACTTAAAGGTCATATATATTGCTGGCACAACATCATATCATTGGCAAGCTAATATTATGAGGACAATGAAAATGACTCCTTTTTTGAGAAAATAAGACGTTTAACATTGATATTCCGCAAAAACCAACTTAAGCGGTGAGTTCCTACGAACGAGACAGATTTGACCTAGAAAAAAGTTGACGTCATGAAATGAGATGTGCCTGCTTTGAGAGAAGGGACTATAAACATTCTCAATGCACAGAACGTACACTGTTGTTGTTATCAGAAAAAAACCTCCGAATTAAAGTATTAAAAATTTAATGGTTTTTAAACATATGGATAAAATCAGCCGCTTCTTTTTTTATATATATATTAGTAAATTGTGATATTACAATTCATATGTATATCAATATCATGAGAAATATTTGGACTACAAAACAAAAAAATATTTTGAGCCTAGAATTTTAGCGTGATCAATCTGAGACTAGTATATTCAGGTATAGTGATCAATATTGTATTTATTATGCAAATAAACAATTTCTATGAGCTGGTAGCTAATCTATGCATGCCTTTGATGACCATTGAAGGTCGTGCATTTATACATGAATCATAGATCATCTAGATGATCATGAATGAACATGAAAAAAGCTCTAGGCTCATTGTGTTTAATATCGTGAACATAGGCATGATAGTGTCCGCTTCATTTACTTACGTCATCAGCCCGCTGCCTTGAAAATTAATTTCGCTTCGAAAGGAGGAAGGACACGTACGAGCCCGAACTTTACCAACACAATTTCTCTTTTTTCAGGAGAAATACGCATAAAATATTGCAACGAGTGTCAACTTGTAATGTAATAATTATTCTCTTCGAATGGAGATAAACTTGTTTTTGCAATAGATACGGTATGCCCTTTAAGCCATCGACTGCATATCGTTGACCAACGCCGTGATTTAGGTATTGAATTGGACTACTCGTCGTGGAAACAACTAGCCAACCAACAATACAGTAAATTTTGTCCCAAGAAGCAAATTTCAAAAAAGATATGTAGAAAATGAAATTATACCAAGTTTCCCCTTTTGATTTCATTAAAAAAAAGGAGAACAATAATATACTTTTGTCTCATACTGTGCTTCATATACAAGAATAAACATGACGTACCAAATTTACTTGCAGCATCCTTTCCCAATCAGCTTCATTCACTATTCCTGCATTATTACACATGATATGAAGGGTGCTGTACGTTGCTATGACTTGCTTGAAACATTCTGCGCGGGATAGAAAGAAAGTATGAATTCAGTACAGGGTGTATCAAAATGATTGGTACCGAAGACTTCTCATTTTTGCCGATTTTTTTTACTATTTTCTGTGCCAGTTTGGGGTTAATTGTTTAAATATTTGTAATTATAGTAGCTTTATCTTCTCTAAGAATTTTAGATCATAAATATAGCACATTCTATTAAGAAGTTACATGATTCTAAATGAAAGTAGGTGTTGTTACACTTTTCATCGTAACGCGTGATCAGTAGCGCACCATTTTCAAAGCTCTTTACAGCAAATACCTTGTGAGGATGATATGTTGAAAATCATGGAAATGTTTAATATTTTCCCTGCCTATTTCTTCATTCATAATATATATTAATGTAATATAAATCAACATTGATTGCTTGAGAGTAATATTATGGACTTGAATAATTTAGGTGGGGTGAAAGAAGTTTGTGTATCAACACCATCATGGGCGGTAATTTAAATTGTATTTTTGAGATTACTATTAGTAGATGGTGTGGCAGAATGGCTATAGACTGTAGACAATGTAGGTTAGTTTAGAACTGGTACAAGTTATTGGAATGGCTCCACAGTATTCCACACTTCAGTGTGCATTCATAGTTAAGAATCACTGGTCGACACGAAGATATGGAGAAGTGCAGAGAAGATTTAGGAGACAGTTTCTAAGAGCAAGGCGTATCCAATTCATACATGTTATAATTAGCAATGCTTCAAAATTTGATATGGCCAGTTACAGAACGGACCCATCCCAGTTGTTAAGTTCTTTCAAGATAGGGCTTCACCTCACACTGCCAGAGTCGTAAGGCAGGGACTTCAGGATATATCTTTCTAAAAGCATGTGTAAAGCAATTTTATGTTATGTATACTGAGGTGAGATATTGAAGAGTATGCAATAAATGGTTCAAGCAGTAAACCTATTCATCTTGTGTCAAACCATGATTACGTTGATCTTCATTTAAATGACAATAGCTCCCAGATGCATGAACCTATCAACTTCAGATTAATAGATCAATAAGTTAACATATGCCCCTTTCTATTTATAGTACAAAAACTATATTAATTTTCAATTTTATATTTTTTATATATTTTTGAAAATGTCACATAGCCCGGTACCAATCATTTTGATACACCCTGTAATTGTCCGGTTTACGGAAGTTTTGACAGATAGCACGAAGCTTTCTAAATTTATGACAGTATTTTTTTTGTGGGACATGAGAGCACATCAGACATATCGAATTGCATTCTGAATACGAAGAATGTCTTTCTGATATCAAATAATTTTCATTCACGATATAATACCAATTTTATGACAAATTATTCAAATTTTATATTTTTCAAATTTTTGATATATAACAGTCCTCGAAGTAAATGTTATAAATCTAATGATATATTCTTAAAGTGTATGTAGCTGGGAGGAAAAGCCGACGATCACTTGAAAATTTTGACCTTTCATATTGAAATTTGATATTTCTTTTTTCCAAAAAGACCTATTTTTTTGGTGGTGTTTTGGGTAAAAAAATCCACATCTTCAATACGAAAGGTCAAAATGTTCAATTGATCGTCGGCTTTTCATCCCACCTACATACACATTAAGTATAAATCATCAGATTTATAAAGTTTACTTCGAGTACTGTTAAATATCAAAAATGGTCAATTTTTAATCATTTGCCATATAAAGTGTATTACATTGCGAATTTCAAAAAATCTAAATTATTTGATATCAGAAGGACATTCTTCGTATTCAGAATGCAATTCGATATGTCTGATAGGCTCTAATGTCCCGCAATAAATATTATCCAAACGTTCATACCCCATCCCTTAAATGAGCTTCAAACGTTCATACCCCATCCCTTAAATGAGCTATGTAATTGGAAATAATGTAATTATTTAATTATTTAATTAATTAATTAATTAATTAATTAATTAATTAATTAATTAATTAATTAATTAATTAATTAATTAATTAATTAATTAATTAATTAATTTATTTATTTATTTATTTATTTATTTATTTTTATTATTTTTATTTTTTTAATTTTTTTTTTTAAATAATGCCTCGCACCTTCCATCTGGTCTTTAGATGCTACGTCACATTTGCAAACGTGAATTCGTCCTGCACCGAACTCCTTTTCTAGTTCTGTCTGTGTTTGCCTCGTAGCTTCTTCATTGATATCTATAATGAATACTGCCTACAAAAGAAATCAAAATATTATAAATGGGTTCACTTATCAGGGAGTGTGCAATCATTTTTATACACTCAGCGTGTTACTATAATAGAGTGCTAAAATCGCTCCTCTACCACAAGAAATTTTATCTTACCCCCCCAACATGTCGCAAACCATTGCCATTATTATATATTCATAACCTCATTAATATACGCAGCAAGTGCGATCCAATCACAGATAATAACTTTTAAATACGCGGACGCAAATGCAGGTCATTGAAAAAGAAAGGATAATGACCGCGTCTCGTGACGTAGCTAAAAGTACGATCTACAATGACCGCGTTACGTGACGTGTTACGCGTTCGAACAATTTACGTGGACGCTGGCCGCCGTATTTGGACAACGCATGATCGGGTGCTAGTGTGATTGGTCGCTAGCTGTATTTCCCTAATGGGCTATTCGGGGTTTTTACAGGGAAAACGACAGATAAAGTTAAAATTGTGTTACGGCTGTTTTCAAAATAAGAGAAGAAAATGTGACGTAAATTGAATTTAAAAAAAGTGAAAAGTGACGGTTATGAATGAACTAAATGACTTTGCATCAGTTATTTTTCGGGTATTGTGAAATATCTAAACAGGTAATCGGGTGGTTACCCGCTAGATTCCCAAAACAGTCATCGGGTAGTCATCCGGTACCTATTACCTGAAATGTATCCACTATGGTTTCCCAAAATTTTATCGGGTATAGTCACCCGCTACCTATCTAATTTGCATGTGAAATTTGCCGGTGTCTACCCGGTGACTATCGGGAAGTTATCCGAAAAAGTCTCATTTTTTAATATGGGTGGTGTTTAAAAATAAAATGTGTTGCTACTGACAAGTGACAAGACATGTACCTACCTTAGCTTGTTTTTGAAGCATTATTTCAACCATAGCTTTCCCAATGCCACTTGCTCCACCTGTAACAAGCGCTACTTTTCCTGCAATATCCATGATGTTTTTTACGTTATTGATGGAAATAATGTAAGTACGAGTGTACATTTAATATCACTTCCGAACCAAAATGCGACCTTGAACCGTGTGACAACGCTTTGATGTTTACTGAACCCGGTTACTGACTAGGGATTAGACAAGTTCAATTACGTGTACCGCAATAACAAGCGCTACTTTTCCTGCAATATCGATGATATTTTTACGCAATTGATAATAATGTAATGTTAAGGGGGTACTACACCCCTGCCCAATTTTGTGTCTATTTTTGCATTTTTCTTTAAAATTATAGCATATTGGGTACAAGTAAGATATGTATATTATAGGGGCAAGGACTACAACTACTACACTGGACATTTTATTTCAGTACAGACAACAGTTGTGGAGTTGCAGTCAAAAATGAGGGAAAACCAATATTTGATCTGTAAATCAATAACTACTTGCTTTGAGTTGCTGAATTTTCAGTACAGTAGTTGTAGTCCTTGCCTCTATAATATACATATCTTGCTTGTCACCAATGTGCTATATTTTTTTTAGAAAAATGCAAAAATAAGCACACAATTGGCCAGGGGTGTAGTACCCCCTTAAATAATTTAAGAATATATAAATATCAACAAAATGCGACCCTCAACCTTACTGATAAAAATTGTTTGATGTTTTGAAATTCATTTACAACAGGGAAATCAAACTGCAACGGGACAGAGTGCAAGGTCGCTTGTCTCTTACAGGGTGTTTTTATTTATTAATTCTTAAGCACGTTTACCGGTAGTTTAATAACAAATCCAGCAAAGACAATTTTTTTTAAACATTTTGAAAAGGTCCCAAACATTGTAATATAATATCATGTTGACACATGATAAAAGTGTTGACAAAATAATATTAATTATTTATTAAGTTAAATCGAACTCTGGAAATAAACAAATTATCATTTTGATAAATTAATTTGATACAAAATTTAAAAAAAAAGGTTTTCTTTGTTTTTTAAAGTCGATTTTTAAAGTTATTATTTATACGTTTATATCCATTGAAAAACATTTTAATGGACCTTTTGTGTTTCTTAGAAAGTTTTCCAAATAAGACCTTTCCATATGCAAAAGTATGAGAAAATATAGCAAATAAGTCTCTTATGCTATGACAAAACAACATGCTATATGTTTCCTAAACCACAATATTGTTATATCAGATGGTTTGAGATGCAAGTGGTGATATTTCCATTTCCATTATAATTGTTGGACTGCAGCATCACGAAGCTTCATGTAGGTATCCTCGAGACCTGTTCGCTCTCGGAATGGTTTGGTTTCATCTGGAATGATTTCTTCTTTTGGAACATACATGGCTGCTGCATGGTAAGGCTCTTCGATAAGTTTTACAAAATGCTGTGCCAACTCTTGGGTCCTACAAAATCAAGAACCACAGTGAAATTACATGATCATCAATACATAATAATAATAAAGAACCACATCGTCACAATCACTATACCTTCAATACAACGTCTTCGTTATTTTTTCTACACTCCTCCAACTCTTCATCGTCATTGATTTTGCTGCGGTCGTCATCATTATCATCATTGCTATTATCATCATCATCATCATCATCATCATCATCATCATCATCATCGCATCATCATTTTCATTACAATCATCCGCATTATCATTATTAACATCATCACTAACGTTCTCTATCTTCATCATCGTCACCTTCAAACCCCTTCCTCTTCTTTTTCATTATTTCCATTATTATTGTTAAGTTGATATTATTATGATCCTCACATATGGAAAGGTTTGGCTACAAAACGATTCTCTTATAAACACATCTATGCACAGTTTCCATAGCAAATTTAGCCAAGCAATGCCTTGTCTCTACACAGTCTGTGTTTACACAACATGGTTGAGCGCACAGCATCATAAGAGCTGTGTGAGCTTCTAGCTGGTGACTAGTGGAAAATACGGCATCTGTGATCTGTGATTGGTTTTTTTGTTGTTGGTTTTTTTTGTCAAAACCCTGAATGTTCCCTTCATCCAAACAGAAAAGTTTTTATATCGAACGAAAGCTAACACTTCCCGCTAAAAACATTTTTTTCAATGTTTATAGCAAGGCGAATGTTGTAAATCTGTTGAAAACGGCCTATTCAAGCACAGCTTATGACCAAAATGTAGGTTTTAATAATCAAAACCCCGAATGATACTGACAATATTTTTCAAATTGTATGTCATTAAATGAAAGAGCACACCACACTTACATTACTCATGGACTACTAATAATTCCAATAATCAATGGCCAATTCTCTTTAAATTAGAAATTTTGTACAAAAAGTTACTATTTTCGCCTGTTTTATCATACGGTTGTAAATTCAATCTATGATTCAATGATCTATGCATTAGCGCTTGGAAACAAGTTGACATGATAATGATATATCATGATGATTATTTTATCTTCACCATAGCGAGCAGTATTATACATACGTGTAATCATTCTCTGACAAAACGTCCTGTATGGGTTGAAAAATGTTATCATATAACTCGTTTTCCATTTTTCTTGTTCTATGTAGATTTGTTAAGATTCCAGGAGGACACAATGCGTTCACTCGAATCCTCTTTCGCACCACGATTGGATCAAACGTCTACATAAAAGAAACGGTTAAATAGAATTGGTTTTGTGTAATCATTATTCCTGTCATTTATGCAAATTGAATCTTATATGTGACTGCACACGACGAATGAGCCGCAAATTCCTCTTCCAGTCAATTTTGTTTTATTTTGTGTTTAGAACATATATATCATAAGCTTCAAAATGGTATATCATTTGACTTCAAACGAGATCCAGAAGCGGGATTATGGTTTGTTGAACTTTGCTCCTTCAACAAAAAGGTAGCTTTTTTCGTTTCTACACGTGTCCCTTTTTCCACATTACTGGTAATAACTCTCTTGTTAATTGTTGGTTATACATACCTAGACAAAATACAATGCTTTGTAATCCAATACTTGAACAGGATTTAGGCAAAGCAAACAAAGACCAGAGCTATTTGAAAATTTTATAGAAACAGGTAGAAGCTTATTATCCTCTTCAGCAATAGGATTATTGATTGGTTTAAAAGATGTTTGACTAACGCTATTAAAATCAGATACTTGTCGCACAAACTTGAAGTACCTATTCATACGACCTTCATGCACATTTTACACTGTAACTCAGAATACAATTTAGGACATTTACGGCTCATTCGTCGTGTACAGTCACATATTTTGAATTGTCAGCCAGGAACGTAGCATTACTCTAGGTTGGACGAGATTATATAATGTCGTCAAAGTGCATGTTTTCTTTTACCTTTACTATTTCTCCTTTTATCTTCCCCCTATTCTTTTTCCTCTTTTTCTGAATTTTGTATGGCTCTGCATGCTTGAGAAAGACCTGTCTATACCACTGTAAGTTTCAAAGATAGTGTATGCCACGATCGCTGCCTTAGATACAAGGCTTTCCAACTTCGGGAAAAATATGATTTGCTTGGCCAGAACCCTAAAATTTATCAAAATTCAGATTCATACTTGGAACAATCATGGATATTCTAATAAGCTGAATAAATGGGAAAGGTCAAACTAAATTCATGAAAACAATATTGAACATTCGTACTATGTAAACGTTGTTATCCAACCCCTTAAATTATAGAATTTGTGCTTTGAATATTATAAGATACTTTCATGGAGTGGTCTGAGAATGAGGTATTTTCGTAAAATTTGTATAATTTAAGAATTAATTTTCAAATGTCAAATTCCAAAAGTACAGTCATCGACAAAATTTGGAATATTGTTTGCCTTTTTTAGCCATGACCTTGCTGGAGAAGGATGAGTATTCACATGCTATAGTTTGTGATAAGTAATGCTTGTCGAATTATGTCATCCTAGTAACAATTTTGTCCGATAAAGACGTCAATCTCTTGGTACATATGAATGCATGCCCCTTTTAAGGGCGTATTTTTGAGTTTCTTGGAAATAAAAATAAGTCCTATAAAATGTCAAGGTCATCAGAGATCATTACCATTTCGTGCTTTTCGTCCAAGTAAACACAATACAAAAAGAAAGTCTTCATTTATGTAACCTGTCATAAATCTAACCATGCTTATGTTGTGACAGTTTGATTGACGCAGTCATGAAGCATCTTGTTAGCTAGTTCTAATTTGATACCATATTTGCTACCAAAACCTCTAATTTGACAAAGATTGATACCAGTATATGATATTTGGTGCATTTGTAAAAGTTGCAAATTAAAAAAGGAGCACGCAGAGCTGTAGGGATGAATTGCAGAGCCTAACCATTGACTTAGCCTGAAACAACCGCTAGGTCATATCGATCGCATCATCCTAATATTCACTAGTAAAGCATTGCAAAAAATCCATGTGTTTTAAAATAACAATTGAGTAAACCGGACACTATAAGGCTGTTCGCGAGCAAGAATTCCAACTGCGTGATCATGTGGATTTGCAACTTTTGAAAATGCACCAAAATTCATATACTGGTATCAATCTTTGTCACTTTAGCGCTTGTTGTAGCAAATGCGGTATCAAATAATTGGAGCTAACAAGATGATCGTGTTAATCAGTTCATTATGATTATGATTATGTAAGCGAGGGCTTTATTTATGATGTGTTTATTAATTCTTGATGTGCTGTGTTTTCACATTGTTTTTCCGATTTGTGTTTCTCAATGCATAATACTTGGGAACCAAGGGAGAGCAATGCCAGTGCATTGATTGGTCACCCCAGGTTAAATAAGAAATCAATAAATCAATAAATACTTACAGCAATTTCTCTGGTAAAACCCAACGTGGCGTATTTTGATGTCACATACACTGGTATCAATGGCGCAAGGGACATCGCTAAAGAACAACGAGGTGGTCATTTAAAACAATGTTATAGATTAACGTTGACCTTATTTTCATTAAATGATTATAATAATGTTGTGGCTTCCATACTGACGAAGACTGGATAATTATTAACTGTCCCTTTTTTATTGTGCTGACTGATCCTGGTTATATAGGAACGTTTTATGATGATATCGCATTCGTGAGCATTAAGGAAGTGACGACGTTATTAACAAATTCTTACCGGCTTCAGAGGCTGTGTTTATGATGACACCTCCACCACAACTTTCGCCTTCCATGTACTGCACAGCTAACTTGGTACCGATTATTACACCGTTCTATTTAGGATCGGTAGAAAAGAAGAAAGTATTAAACAAATTTTGTAATTGTATGTTCATGGATGTGATCATGGAATACAAGGGTACATGTCCTTCTTTTAAAGCTTGGTCACTAAATTGTCATTAATCGTTTGCTCATTCGTATATTTTATTTTAGTATCACGCTATGCAATGGCGGCGAAAGCATTAAAATGGGGGTTGGGGACGAGCATTATGTTGTTCCTGTTTTATTGGGACGTTTTTTTGCGCGCACGAGGAGCGAGAACATTTTCAAAAGTCAGCAGTTTACCCTATTTGGGACCCAAAACACGGTGTTTTGACCCCCCCCCCTCCCCACCCACACACAACAACACACCCACGTTCCGCCGTGTATGACGACATATACGGTTAGATAGAGAGATGAAATTAAAGAATATTGTGCGGTAAAACAGCTAACTCGCGCAAAGATATAGGTGGGCCAGACAAATGACTACTCGTCGCGGAAACAACTATAACATATTGACAAAACTGTAAAATTTGGCCACAAGAAGCTATATATCATTAAAAAAAAGAGCTTACATTCCTGTTAACACAATTATGTAGAAAACGAACTTACTATACGGAAATGATGTTTTACTTGCCAGATTTTAAAGAATTTTTTAAATCAATGCAAAGATGGGGTGATTATTTTATTTACATACACTATTTCCTTGGTTTATTAAAGTTTAATTAAGTTCACGTTTTTGATTTCATTCATTTCATTTCAAATTTGACAAATTACTACCTTGCTTAATATGTCTCATACTTCATGTGGAGAATAAACATGACCTACCAAATTTACTTGTAGCGTCTTTTCCCAATCAAGTTCATTAATAATACCAGCATTATTACACACGATATGAAGGGCCCTGTACGTTGTTATGACTTGCTTGAAACATTCTGTGTGGGAAAAAAGAAAATGTCTAAAAAGTGTTTCTTAGTCTGAGAATAGTTGGGTGTACAATTTCAGTAATTGTGCGTTTGTACGAAATTTTGACGGCTAGCCTGAATCTACTGTCAAACAAAAATGATTAAAACAATTGCCTGTCAGAATTCATACATTTGACAAGCAACTGTCAACAATTACGAAATTTGTGTTAACATTTTCGTAAATTACGACAATGCTCAAATAAAGTTAAAAAGTGCGAAATTTTGACAGGCTCGCTGTCAACAGTTAAAACATTATGAATGGCACCCGACCAAAATTACGATTTTTCGGTAAATCCCATAAGCCTTTGCGGGTTCAACTGTAATGCTGTCTGCACGCATCGTCACTGCGCAACTTCACGACCTTGAAATGCGCAGTAACGAAATGTTCACTAAAGATGTGAACATCGGCATGACGTCAAATGACGACATCTCAGGTGTACCCGTAAAGGCTTATTTACCGAAAGTTCTCGACGCACCAGACTCTCCTTACCACTCTTCCTTTTATTTATTTATTTATTTATTTATTTATTTATTTATTTATTTATTTATTTATTTATTTATTTATTTATTTATTTATTTATTTATTTATTTATTTATTTATTTATTTATTTATTTATTTATTTATTTATTTATTTATTTATTTATTCCTTGATGCCCCAAACAAAGGCACAGAAATAGAACATTTGTGCAACTGTCCCAAGAAAGCAAAGCCGAACTGCCCGCTTGAAGGCCAATGCCTTACCAGAAACATTATCTACAAGGCAACTGTAAGCGCTGGAAACGAGCCTACCAAACAGTACATCGGCCTCACCTCCACTAGATTCAAAGAAAGACTAGGAAACCACACCCACTCCTTCAAAATGAAATCTAAAGCAAATTCGACCGAACTATCTAAGCATATTTGGCATCTCAAAGATAAAGGCATCACAGACTTTAACATAAAATGGTCCATAATTCAGCAGGCAGCGCCTTATAATCCAGCAACAAAAAGGTGCAATTTATCCTTAACCGAAAAATCCTTTATCATGATTTCTCAAAATAACTCATCTCTGAATAAACGCTCTGAACTCATCGCAAACTGTAGGCACAGAAACAAATATAAACTCACCAACTTTAGCATTACCTGAGTAACTTTCAGACGGCAACCCAAGAACTGATGCAACTTTTCTTCAAGTAGTTTTATTGTATTGTTTGTAATCAATATTTGTAATCAATATTTGCTCTCTTGTTATTATGTGTGGACTTTTTTACACCAGTCTGATGATTGCCAGCAAACTGCTGGCATGAAACTGTCAGTAGCTAGAATATAAATAACAAATCTGCCTTTTGGACAATACTATATTTCGCTCTTCAAATGAATTGAGCACTTTTCCACCGGGCAGTTTGATACTTCTTGCATATTTATTTATTTATTTATTTATTTTTTCACATACATGTAGCCCTACCTTCCATTTGGTCCTTAGATGCTACATCGCATTTGCAAACGTGAATTCTTCCTGTACCGAATTCCTTTTCCAATTCTATCTGCGTTTGTTTCATAGCTTCTTCATCTATATCTAAAATGAAAACTGCCTACAGCAGAAATCGAAATATTATAATGGCTTCCCTTGTCAGGAAGTGTACACTTATTACTTGCACCCTCAAGCTCCGTGTGTATTTTGACAATACCGTAAAAACTCGATAGTTAGCATATGTGCTTACGATTGACCGCTTTTGCAAACATGAAATTGTACCAAAGTCCGGCGTTTTACCAATTGAGCTAATGGGGTTGAGACACACATTTGTGTTCCGATGATTTGCTCAAACCCCTTTACACTTTTGTGGATGGGGCTCTTCATGTTTGCAATATTTTAAAAGCGCTCGATAGTAAGCACATATATATGCTAACTATCGAGTTTTTACGATAGTAATGCTAAAATTGCTTCCCCTATCTATTACACCCATGGTACGTTATAATTATCATAAACGGTACCCACAATGGTATGAGTTAATCGTTTGCTTCCCTTCTTTAGATCAGCTTGCCAAAACTGCTTAACCTAACCAGAAATTTAATCCCATGCACAATTGTCACCGTCCACCACAATCCAGCCGTAAAGTCGGCAAATTGTATTCTGAGTTACAGTTTAAAATGTGCATGAAGGTCGTATTCATAGTAGGCATATCACCTCAAAAATAATCGCAGCAGAAACACGTTATTTAATGTTCCTACATTATTAAGCTTTATTAAAGCATCAAAATTCAAAAAACAGAATTGAAATCGGTCAATGCATTGTGATGTAGTGTCAATTTAAAGATGCTCGTAGATGGAATGAAATCCTGCCACAAATGGCTGTAATGACAAAATTGCCACATTTCGAGATTTTGACGGTTTATTTGTACGCTTGCTTGAAAAAGCAGCGTTAATTTAAATACCACATGTTAAATGCCTATCTTTCCTGACTTCGTTAAAGAAAACAAAATTTAAAAATCCATCATTGTATTAATATAATAAATTAACCAAATATACTATTTTAGCAATTTCGGCCAATCTGCAGACAAATTAAATCTCAAAAATGACTAAGTTCAGCTAATTAATATGCAAAATTGATGCCAATAGAAAACCGTACATGATATAAAGGTGCGGTTTTTTTGCACTATATGTATATAAAGTTCTTTCAATTGATAACAAAAATACAATTAATTAAATTAATTAATTATGCAAATTAAGTAATTACAGCTAATTATGTATTCATGATATTATTATGCAAATTAGGCATGAGTAATTTTTTTTCAATATTTAATGAACGTCTGTTCATTCATCATAAATTTTGTAAGTATGATCCTGTTATGAGGCTGAATAAATGAACTGCAGTTAATTATTTAAAAACAATACAAAAAAATAAAAAGTTTGACATTTTAACGGTGTCTGGAATATAATTTTCATTTTTACTGTAAACATGGTATGTGTCACCATTACTCAAAGCTAAGTCCGAAAAGTAAAAATAAAAATTCAGTTGCAATGAGACTTTAAATTAACATTTTGTTATCTGGATTAACATGGGAGGACAATCGGTAAAAGGAACAGCGATTCTACTGTACCGCGTATACAAAAATAGTATGGCCTTGGACACACACAATGGCTTAGAGCTATTGTGGTTTGGAAAATTACTCCCTAAAATATCTTTGATTAATGTTTTGCTTCAACTAGTTTTAGGGAAGTGCTTCATTCGTTGTCGACGGAAATAATTTACATGCTAATAAAGATTAGTATTTCAGCTAAATGGTGGTAGGTCCCTTTATTTCAATAGGCCTATATTTACTGATTTATGAGCGATCTTCAAAAATCCATAAAAACAGGCAGTAGCTCTTAAACAAAACAATTTTTAATTTTTGAGGACCCGATGTTAGCCTCGGAAAGGCTTCACACACCATATATTAAAAATTTAAACAATTTGGATAAATGAAGCATATGAGGAAATTCATTTATCGACATGGATGTTTTCTAAAATGGCCAAATTTGAAGCGCGCGCTTTTCAATTCACTGTTATGCTTGCATGCACAGTGTAGCAGAATTATTGTGCAGCCACTGTGACATACCTATTCATAGGTACCTCAAGTTGGTCATACGTGTATCTCATTTTGCTAGTACCAGTCAAACTCTTGTTGAAGAAAAAGGATAATAAGCTTCTACCTATGTCTATAGAATTCTTAAATAGCTCTAGTTTTTGTTTGCTTTGGCTAAATCCTGTTCAATTCAAGTAGTAGGTTACAAAGCATTGTATTTTGTCTAGGTATGTATAACCAACAATTAACAATGAGAGGACATTACTGAACCTCGTTGACTTGGGGATGATTTAAAATGATCACCAATTATGACTGTTTGATATTTATTACCAGCAATATGGAAAAAGAGACACACGTAGAACCGAACTAAGGTACCATTTTGTTGAAGGAGCAAAGTTCAACAAAACATAACCCCGTTTCTGGATATCGTTTGAAGTCAAATGATATACCATTTTAAAGCTTGTGATATATATTTTCTAAACACGAAATAAAACAAAATTGACCGGGCCGACTTTACGGCTGGTTTGTGGTGGACGGTCACATTTGTCCCATAAGCCCTTGAGCTTATTGTCTTCTTCATAATATAAGAATGGCCATGATGTAGATGTTGTTGTGATAGTTGTTTACATCATTAAACGACGTGGTGTTAAAAATGCGTTGTTGCTGACAAGTAACAAGACATACATACCTTTGCTTGTTTCCGTAGCATTATTTCCACCATAGCTTTTCCAATGCCACTTGCTCCACCTGTAACAAGCGCTACTTTTCCTGCAATATCCATGATGTTTCTTATACTATTGATTTGAATAATGTAAGAACGTATAATTCAACTTTCGAGCAGGAAAGTGACCCGTATGAACAGATATCTAGTTTTATAATTAGGGCATCGGTCAAGGTCAATTACAAGTGGGTAAACAAACTGAAACTGTACACAGTGCATGGTGTACGATGTTTGTGTATTAAATATTTACATGGTGTCTAAATTATCGTTAGAAGAAAACAAACGGATTCTTAATTCAAACGCGTAGGTAAGGTTTGTTTATTTCTGTCAATCGTATAACACAAAATAATTGCAAGCTAAATGATTCAATTCATTTGTTATACTCGGGTACTTTTACTTTACAACCATTGTATTAGTATTGTGTCTATTCAAAATGAGCTTTACAATACATCTTGCTATGGTAATGGTTCTGTGTATATTATATGGAAGTCGCCATATTGAAAGACCGATAATGATCAATACCGGAAGTTTGTTGGGATATCGCTGGGGATTGTGGGAGTTTGAGGGACCGCCGGAAAAAACAGAAAGTGTTCAAGGGCCGCATACGATCTCTTCTCTTTGGTAACACCACCTGCAGGGGTAACACCCAAAGGGTATACTAACAGCCATGGGTAACATGGAGTGTTATGCATGGCATTATTTCTTCGTACTTGAAGTTGCTTCCCTTAATGGGTCATCCATACCCCCTTCATCTTAAGACTCCCATTTTTACAAAGTTTGAGGGCCGCACTAAATTACCCCCTTTTTCCAAAATATTGAAGGCCTCTATTTTTTAGTCCCCACCAAAAGACCTCCTATAGTCCTCACGGAAAGACCCAATTTATTTCTTTATTCATTCTATCACCGAAAGACTCCTTCTTCTGTGGTTCTGTCCGCATATACCTGTCACTTTCCATATATGAGTGTCCCTGGGTTACCCGTACCCGTACATTATGACCCAGGACCCATACCCGCATCCGTAGTCATGACTTATTTTGTTTGGGACCGTTACCTGTACCCCTAACCCTGACGGGTCCCGATACTACAGGGTGTCCCAGAATGATTTGTACCGTGTTTGCAAAAATAACTAAAAATAGAAGACGGGCAGTGTATCTATTTTTGATACATGCATTATAATGCTGGACATGTCTCCTACTTATTCTGTGAATTTCAGCACGCTACCTTTATTTGTTTTGGCGTGGCATGCAATAATGTAAAATCAATGAAAAACTGCTTTTCATTTTCAGCGCAAACGACTCGCATACCCTTGAAAATGGCACGATACGATTAAATAAAGAATGGGATGTTTGGCACAGCATTTCGACGACAACTACTGTTGGGGTTGGGCCTTAAAGCTTGCCAGACAGCTGCAATCTTCGCTCTAGTTCTTGCAGTCTTACGAGCACCTGAAGCTTCACTCTGCCGATTCCTGACAGTTCTGTGCTCGTCAAACTTCTTTACGTTATACACTATCGCTCCTTTGACTGGAACGCGTGCTCGCGGAAATCGTCTAATGAATCTTCTTTGCGTCTCAACATAGCTGCCGGTTTGCCAGTAAGTTTTGAAAGGAATCTACGCTGCTGCACAATAAATTGAGGAGCCATCTTTCTGTACCACAACCAGTTCGACCTCTGCAAGCATTTCAAATTACATGGACCTCACATCACAATAACTAAAACTACCGCCAAAAGAGAATGGGATTAGGCCGCAAATCCTTAATTCCATGTAATGATTGCTTCGTAACGTCATAAATAATAGATAGATATCGGCTATTTAGTGGAAATATGAACAGGGCACAACTAAAATACCTGCATAACTTTTTTCCAAATAACTTTGTGCTGAACGGTTAGTAATGTTACAGATTTTCAAAATAGGTTGCGTTGTCAAAACTTAGAATTCACCATTTTTACGCAATCTTCTATAACTTCTACTAGAAACGTCCAATTTTTAAAATCTAAAAAAATCTGAGAAAGCTAAATATATGTAAAACTTAAAATGTAAAACAATATGAACATTTAACATGCCCTTCATACCTAAAAAATTCCATCTTTCCCGGTACAGATCATTCTGGGACACCCTGTACAACACGTTTGCTCCCACTGTAAACACGCTTATTATGCAATCATCCTGTCGTTTTAATAAATGATGTCATTTTTACAGTGTATTTATTTTGTATCCTAAGCAAGGAAATTGTATAAAATCTGGAACTGGTGATGCGTATGCTGATGCATGGCCGTAAACGCAACCAACCCGGATGAAATATGAATATAAAGAAACCAAATAATGAACGGAACGAATTTTCGCACAATGTACGTCGAAGTTCACTTTTCAATGTGCGAACTTTTGTAAGAACGGCTGGTAAAAGGTCAAGTCATCTGAGGAAAAAAATGGCGGACAAGAACTGGCCCACAAGAATCGGAATACGATCCTGGTATCCAAAATTATGTAAATTAGTTGAAGAAGGTTACGTGAACATATATTCAGTCGTTCAAATAGTATACACACAAATAAGGAGGCGAATTAAAAGTACACATTTGTTTGTTGTAATAAAACAGAACAAATGGATTCAATACGTGGAGTGCGTACATTATTCTAAAACCACTGACTTCAGTACGTCTTGATCAAATAGTATCGTTTCTCTAATATATTATACAGTACATTCAATTCCATATAATTATTGAATAAATCTGTTCCAGGTAATATTACTACAATAAATGATTCGAATATATTTTTCTTTTGCTCCTTATGTGGTCCAAATGAATTGGTGCAAATCACCAGCTTCACTTTCAACTTGGCCTTGAACTTGTAAAATCTTTTGTATTGGGTTCCATGGATGTGTGGTATAGAGGTTAACCACTTTACTCACGTGTGACTTCTAACAAAAGGCGCTGGTTCCCGTAGTATTCCTCATTCAAACCAATTCAATGCACGACTTCGGAGTTACCTGCATGACTTTGGCGAGCTATTTTGAAGCAGTCTTGATTGCATGTGCAGGTACTTCTAAAGTCCTAAACAAGATATGCACCTTATAGAACACGGATAACCTCTATTCTTTGGAGCGGAAATCATATTAATCACATTGTACAATACGTATTCCGAAAATAGAGTGCATGACATTGACAGCTAGCAAAAGGAGGAAAATTACTTGCTACAAGTTTTGTTTGTCAAAAAGTAGGTACAATTTTCATTAACTAACCTTTAATCTCCAAACTGAGCGATAGTTTAGCCATTATATGAGTCCAATATGAGGAGAAATCCGGGGAGAAATACGCGAAAGGAAAAAATTGATTAGAAATTGTAATTTTTTCCACTTGGTTTCCCCAACTAAACTGCCGTGTATACAGTCAGTTTACAAATGGTGAAAACTGATCATAAACGTTAAGGATATATTGAACGTTTTGACACCACAGAATAAACTAGTATATATGGTACATTACAGGAATTACATTCATGCGCGTATTTGGCGGGGGGCTTTGGGGCGCGAGCCTCCAGGGAGTAAACGCAGGGGCGGCCAAAACGAAGGGGCAGCGGAAGAAGAAGGGGCAGCAAAAACAGGGGCAAAATGAATTAGTAAAGAAAAAGGGCGGGAAAATGGTACTATACATCAAAATGTGTTGCTTTTAGGGCGCTAGCGTCTATAACCCAAATAAAATATGTAAACAAAATATTTTGGTAGGACATCCATATAAATGCCAGGCAAAAAAAAAAATGGAAATTGTGATGAATCGCACGCTACTGCCAGGCAATGAAGTCAGAAGTCAACGCATCTATAGTGAGCCAGAGTATTCGTTATTTAGCGTATATTAGCGTATAAGTACTGCGAAATCAATTGTTATTGCAGTATAATTTTCCGTATAGACGAATCCAACGAGCCAAGTGATGGTCATATTTCAGTCGGCCATTACTGGGTCCCGTCTGCACCAAACTGGTGTTGTTACTGCCCAATTGGGTGGATAAAATCCGGTTAAAAATCGATGTTGAATTGTATTGTGTTGTAAACTTTCATTATTCTATTGTCTACGTGTAACACGGGTGACGGAATGCAGTTTAATATCCCCGCCAAGGGCACATCATTTCACAATTTAGGTGGAATAGACCTAAGGGGGACCCAACAATAGCTGCCATTGAGGTGTAGGAATGCGTGAAATTGGATTTGTCTATTCAGCCACTATAAACATGCTCAAAGTTTATAAGGGTTTTACACTTGATACTTGCTTCTACCGGCATCTACCCCAACACCGTCGCTAGATGATAACCTCCTTGCGTGGAGTATGTAAATAAACGAGTAAGGTGTGAAGCATGCATGTAAGGTTAACATCGTTACACGTATGCAGATGCCCATAAGTGCTAGTACTAGGAACTTTCATTTGATATTCTAAATACCATTGTACGAGCGTAGCTCATTGTGAACCAATCACATGTTATCTGTGTTAATCGAACAGAACTATAATACGTTTACGGGACCTTTGGACTATGTTTACCTGACAATAGGTAGAAGGTTGGATTAACAATTTTGTAGGTACGCCTATGTATTAAAGGTTGAATTTGTTTGTTCGTAAGTCAATATTCAATGAAGTTTCTAAAATTATTCCGATCAATAGGCTAAGAAACATCATGGATGTCGCAGGAAAAGTAGCGCTTGTTACAGGTGGAGCAAGTGGCATTGGGAAAGGTATGGTGGAAATAATGCTACGGAAACAAGCCAAGGTATGTATGTCCATCTCCGTCATTCGGCAGTCACATTTTAGACACCTGTAATTTGAAATAACGTAAATTACATCAAATTAAAGGACAACACAACAACATTTGTATGGCAATTTTCACAGAAGACAATCAAAGCTCATTTGACATGTTCAAGGGCATGTACGATATGTATACCCGTGTGAAAGAATATATGGCAGAGCAAACATGTTTGGGCAAAAGAGGCAAACGATTTTGTCTCTCTTGCCCAAACCTGTTAGCGCTGCCTGTTTGATCTGCCTTAAAAGGCACACCATTTTAGCTGGGAAACATACGATATTATGTACCAGATGGAGGGTGGAAAAACAACACGACAAAATGATCATATCAAAATTCCTGCTTTACGCATAATCTTAGATTTGAAATTTGGATTTCCCGAATTTAAGCCTATAGTAGTGTAAATGAGTAAAAAGCAATGATTTGTTGAAGGGGAGGAGGAGGGGGGGGGGGGGCAAATGACAGGTTGACAAGGAGCAAGGATTTTTTGAAAAGCAATTTTGGTACCATATTGTAAAGTAACACACGGAGGGTGTAAGTAATTATTGCACAATCGCTGACTATAATTGAAGACCGAATTAAGAAGACTAGTTTGCTTATGGCGTCCTGTCAACCCCGGTGGGTTCAGTTTGTATTTAAAGATAGGACGTATGACCGTTCCAGGATTTGAAAATGACCCCTAATTCACGGGGAATCGAGGACATTTGCAGCAATTTTACCCCCTATTTTGCGCGAAATCAAGGAAAATTTTCCCCCAAATACCTCCCCTATTTTTATCATTTTGAGGACGTATTTTCATTTCACCCCCTTATCACGAGGAATCAAGGACATTTTCCCGAAAGAAATACCCCTATTTTTACCATTTCAAGGACGCTTTTGAATTTCCCCCCTATTTCACGGGGAAATGAGGACAATAACGAAGACTGTAGCGGTAAAACGCGGACGAAAGTCCTACAAATACACCCTATTTTTCATTTCAAGGACAATTTTGCTCCAAAACACCCCTAATTTGGACAATCGCGAACAATTTTGTCCTCGAAAATTCCGCGGACATTTCTTGAAAAGTACCCCTAATTGGAACCATCATGCGTACACATTGTCAGTGAAGACCAAAATACCGTACTGCGCAGGTCAGCAACCAATCATGTTTGATGTCGTCAGACGCAAACTAGTCTTTTTAATTCGATCTTCTATAATAGTAAACCCATTTAGGCCTATAATAATTATTTTTGATTACTTTTGTAGGAAGTTTCCATTATAGATATTAATGACGATGCTATGGAACTAACGCAGACTGAATTTGAATTTGAATTTATAATAATTATTTTGATTTCTTTTTGCAGGCAGTTTTCATTGTAGATATTAATGAAGATTCTATGAAACAAACACAGACTGAATTTGAAAAGGAGTTCGGTACAGAACGATTTCACATTTGCAAATGTGATGTAGCATCTAAAGACCAGATGGAAGGTATATGGCATATTTGCAAAAATAAATAATTATACCTGTAATCAATTGGCTCATTTACCTGCTAGCTCATAAATGTATAGCCTAACTTGTGCATTATTTTTTGTACACAACACACTTAAAGGTTATTCAAAATGAAGTTAGCTGTTGTTTGTGGTGTCTATAAGGAATTCCTCACAGATTTCGTACAAAAGCACCACAGACATGGGTTTACTTCTTTTTGATATGGAAAACAAGCCAACGATAAGCGATGCGATATCGAGACTGCAACTTATACCCAATAATTCTAAATGTAAATGTACACGTCATAGTCACATTTTCCTTCCCATTCAGAATGTTTCAAGCAAGTCATAGCTACTTATGGCGCCCTTCATATCGTATGTAATAATGCTGGTATACAGAATGAAGTTGAATGGGAAAAGACGCTACAAGTAAATGTGGTAAGTCATTCCATTTCATTTTATGTTAGACGATTCTAAGACACATTTAGTTTAGTAGTCATTTATTTTGTTTACCCTGTGTGAATCATTTGGCTCACAAGCACAAGAATGGTGTACTTACAGACTTTGTCATCTATTGAATTTGCCCCACAATAAGCCAAATCGGCATTAGAAGTTTGCAATGCATTGTGGGACAGTTTTTGTATTTTTAGGACACTTTGTCCTTTGACCTTTCACGGAAATTGTTTTTGTGCATACAAAATATAATCAAAAAAGTTTTACTTGAATAAAAACAAATTCAAAAAATATATTTATTATATAAATTGATTATCTAAATATTTTTAATTGTAACATTATTAGAATAATAAAAAATAAATAATAATTAGAGTAATTTTTCCGAAATGTCAGAGGTCAAAGTGTCCTAAAAGTGCTCTCAAAACCGGAAGTCACAATGGCAATTGGGCTTATTAAAATGTTATAATAGAGCGCATAATTATTATCATATACCGTACAAACTCGATAGTTAGCACATGTGCTTTACTATTTTGAAAACATGAAATTCTGCCAAAGTCCAGCGCTTTATCAACTGAGTATCTATGTAACTATATGTATCTTTACACTTTTGTGGATCGGGGCTCTTCATGTTTGCATGTTTTAAAAGCGCTCGATAATATGCACATATGCTAACTATCGAGTTTTTACGGTATTAGCTTAAAATGAAAACCATTTAAATGTTATGCTAATGTTAGCTAATACGATGTTGCAGATAGCTAATTAAAGTACTTTCTCAGGTTCATACTAACTTTGGTCATGAATATTATACTTGGCTTATGGGAAATAAGCATTTGGTTATCTAAGGAGATAAATAACTCGCCACCTAAGGCAAAAAAAAATATTGATATAAAAATTTAAATATATGGGGTCATTGGGTGAGAGCATAATATAACCTGACCTATGATGACCTATAGCCTTAGAAGTCACTTTACCAAACAACACATGACACTAACTAGTATTAAATTTGCTATACCAGCCATTGTTGATGAGAAAATTTTAGCGTGCGTGGTTAAGCACAGTTTATATAGCTATAATTTATTCTATGAGTACTACTTGAATAGAATAAATTTATCGTTTGTTATGAGATACACATCTGAGTTACTATTCGCTACTTGCACGGTTCCGCCATTATGCACTATGTGCGGGAGAGCCTCGAACTGGCAGCATACATGAATGGGAATTGAACTATGTAACGTTCTGTGTAAGGTTACACAATTCTTCCTTTCATGACTGCCAGTTCGAGGCTCTCCCGCACATTCATAATGGCTGAACCAGTGCAAGTAGCGAATAATGCCATATTTACAGTGCACAATAGGGCAAAAATAACATACTAAGATGGTTTAAAAGTACTTTGCAGTACATGAGCTGATGAACACATTTGATGTATTTCATAACATATAATACCGTTAACTTGACATTAATGAACCAGGTGTGTACTTTTATTTAGTTGTAGCTAGTAAAAATAATGGATTTATATTTTAAATGAAACCTACCCGTCTAAATAACTCATCAAGCTAAATATACCCATCAAGCTGCAGCTAGGCTAAAAAAAATCGAGTCATATGCACTTTCAAAATCTATTATTTTATGTAGCTATTTAGTTATGACCAAAAGAAAATTATGAGAATGGTGGTCTAACGAACCATTTGCTAAATTATTTGCAATATTCTTAATCCTGTGACCAATCGTGTAAAATATTCAACAAGTTGTCCTTACTATGATTTTGCGCCAATATCTAATAAAAATCAAGAAGTTAAATTTTGCTTTCTATATGATAATTTTGGTGTTTTTTTCAAGATTTAAAATATAGCTTGTGGTGTACCCCAAGGGTAAATGCTTGCACCCCTATTATTCATAATAATTATATGTAAATGATAATAAATACATCAAGGATATTCCACCAATTTATTCTCTACGAAACTGAATATAAACATAACAAGAAAGGGTCAGTTTGCGAAGGAAGGACTTAGGCGCATTGATAAATACGGTATGATTGGTTGGTGGATTGTAGAACAACCCCAACACCACTGTACTGGTTGAGATCAAACATGTACCACCAAATTGAGTGATTTGGTTCTTTATTAAATCTCAGAAACCGGGACACAAACCTGACCTCCTGCAACACACACACACACCAAGTGCCAACACACAACCTGCTTAGACATTGAGGCCAAAGTAACTAAAACATTTCATTTTCCAACGTGCGGTGTCTTTTTCCGCCCTAAAATATCCCTGAAATTGAAATTCTAATTGAAAAATAAGGATCATGACAGATGGAAAAATTAGGGCTCTTTGGGTGACAAAGCATGTGTTCAAAATATGTGATCCTTGGGTGACAGCGATGCTGAAAAAGGGGGTCTTAACAAACATACACACACGTCACCTCCAAAGTTGGAATGCCCCCTCCCCCCCTTACCTCCCCGGGATTTAATATTGAGTACAGCGATTATAATTCTGTCGATTCTTGATAATGTGGTGACCAAGTTAAAGAAAGGGTAGATTAATGTCCCAATATTATCATAACCATCAGCATTGAATTATTAACAATTTAAACAATTTTGTTTTCTATTGCGATCCTAAATAGAACGGTGTGATAATCGGTACCAAGTTAGCTGTGCAGTACATGGAAGGTGAAAGTTGTGGTGGAGGTGTTATCATAAACACATCCTCGGAAGTCGGTAAGAATATCTTTAGATGCAGTGCAATAATTAGTGTGTAGTGTAATAACAGTTACCTGTTCCTCGTCAGTATGCTAACAATTAACAATATATGAATATTTAACAAAACTTCGTATTGTATTTTTAATCTTGCCTTTTAGCGCTGACTTTGGTGCCTTTCTTCCCGTGTATATGACATCGAAATACGCCATTCTTGGTTTTACCAGACAAGTCGCTGTGAGTATAATATAAATTTGCATGCATCACCAAAACTGAAAAATAACCCATTTTAGTAAAAATATACATCAATACTTGCACATCATGAAATAGTAACCATAATTTGGAGTTTTCATATCAAAATTTTGACACTGACCTGACAGTTTCGTATGTCTTAAACAACATACTTCTTCAGAGTGATTTGTATCCAATCATCCTCTGTGCTGGTTTTAACACAGCTCCATCCCTTGGAGGCGTGGTCTTGACACATTATATTTTACATGAATGACCTTGAAATAATATTGTAAATTTGAATCTGTTCAATCATGTAAATTTGCATGTTTCAATATTTGAGGCCTATTTGACCTTAGATAGCATCCGATGGTATATATCTTCTGGGCCCGCTCTTACGCTCGACAGCTTTGGTGCGGTAACCAGGTAACATTTCTCCAACTTAGTAATCTGGCTTTACGTTTCTTCTACGGTGTACCTGTATATTTTGATGACCACTGATTTCGGTGCACCTGTATCTTCAGTGCACCTGATATCACTGATTTCCAGACTTAACGCCTTCCAAAACTGATATGACAAGTTTTCCGATAAATAGTAATATTCTAAAAATGAAAATCTCAGTTTAACAATTAACAATTAGAATGTAAGGCGTTTTTTCACAGCCATTTTAGGCTCACGCTCCTTTTTATAGATGGTCTCGAATTCAGATTCACTTTTGGGCGATTGGTAATAAAAGGTGATATTTCTTAAAAGCGTTTCTGCTTGGAAAATAGATACATAATTATTGTACAAAAAGTAAATCGTTTGCTTACACTCAAGTTCCCATGTAGTTTTGACTCGTATTCCGTTAGGTACCAAATTTCCGATGTGATTTTTTTTTACTTCGTAGGGAGGTAACAGTTTCACGAAATTCACAGTTGATCTACTAGCAATGCAAACATATGGTAGATTCGGCTGGTTTTCGAGCTAAAAAGTGAGGCGAGATATCGATTGGTTATAATACTTCATACTCGCCCCTTGGTAAAAGTCAGCTTAAGGGTGCACTTTACCCGTTTAATGCAAGTGCAAACGATCTAGATACAAGGTAACCGCAGACAATAAACAGGCTCCATCATGGACTCTATATATACTATTTTATTAATGATCGAAATATTAGTCGAACACATACGCGATGCTGATAACAATCTGAGAACATGGCTTACGGGAGGGTCAGAACACATTAACATGACCGACCTCAGTCACAACCGACGAGGTGACCCACAATGACGACGCTTGGATTAAATTGCGATTTGTTCGGTTCAAAATTAAAGGAGAACGTATCGGGGGACATATCTGATAGTAAACACTAACATTTTGTTGAACAAAATACAGAAAGAATTTTTTCAAAATGTTACAATATGGCTTTAACTTTCTCTCATCATGTAGACATTTGATCCAATAGTGGTGCGAAAGAAGATCCGAGTGAACGCTTTGTGCCCGCCTGGAATCGTTACCAACTTACATACAACCCTAAAAATGGAAAACGAGTTATATGCAAACATTTTTCAACCCCGACTAGACGGCTTTGTTCTGAATGATAATTACACGTACGTATAATAGCATACTGCTCACTTGTACGATGACTATGAAGATAACGATGATGATGATGATGATGATGATGATGATGATAACGATGATGATAATTATGATGACTATGACAATGGCAACAACACCGACGACGACGATTACGACGATAAAGTGTTGAAGGAGTGTACCAGATGATATTTTGGTATTCATTATTATCATTTACCATGATCATGTGATTTCCCTGTGGTTGTTGATTTTGTAGGACCCAAGAGTTGG
The DNA here is from genome assembly GCF_039555335.1 of Amphiura filiformis. Classification (NCBI taxonomy): domain Eukaryota; kingdom Metazoa; phylum Echinodermata; class Ophiuroidea; order Amphilepidida; family Amphiuridae; genus Amphiura; species Amphiura filiformis. The sequence continues at coordinate 24,701,947 of NC_092644.1, read as the reverse complement.
CACAACACTTTGTAAAACTTATCGAAGAGCCTTACCATGCAGCAGCCATGTACGTTCCAAAAGAGAAATATGAAATCATTCCAGATGAAACCAAACCATTCCGAGAACGAACAGGTCTTGAGGATACCTACATGAAGCTCCGTGATGCTGCAGTCGAACAATCATAATGGGAAATGGAAATGCAATAGATATCGCCACTTGCATCTCTAACCGTCCGATATAAAAATGTTGATGTATTTGGGAAAATTTGGCATGTTGTTTTGTCATAGCATGCTCCTCCTTTTCACCGATTTTCAAAATTGTATTGAACTTAAAGCAATAATGTGTGATTTGCATAAAGAATAGATTCCTTTTTAAATGTTTGTTTGGCACAACATTTCGTAAAACTCATCGAAGAGCCATATCATACAGCAGCCATGCATGCTCCAAAAGAGAAATACGAAATCATTCCCCGATGAAACCAAACCATTCTGAGAGCGAACAGGTCTTGAGGATACCTACAGGAAACTCCGTGATGATGCAGTCGAACAATTATAATGGAAATTGGAAATTCTATATATCATATCGTCACTTGCATCACGTTACTCTCCTATACCAATTTGATTCTTTAGGGAAATCTGGCATGTTAGTTTATCATAGTAATAGCATGCTCTTCCTGGCAACAATGTTTTACGCTCTTCCTGGCAACAATATTCTAACTTTCATTTTAACATAATTAACGTAAATATTATTATACATACTGTTCCATAAATTGTTCAT